>NW_016691308.1:0-6152 GCF_001604755.1 Lepidothrix coronata | reverse complement strand
GATATTACACCCTCACAGTAAAGAAAGGCTGCAAAGTGCTAGTTAACTTCTCAGAGCTGACTGAATAATTCCATAAATATGAGGGGACTGGAGTGACGACAATAAAAGGATCTGTACTTTGAACAATAAATATGAACTGGAGCTCTGCTTTGGATTTTAGGCAGGCTGCAGCTAATAGGTATTCAGCTTGTGTGGGCCACTGACATTTAAATAAACACATGTGCAGTCCAAGGGGGTTGGCTGCAGAGCCTCTTGTCAATTGAATCCAGCCCTGGGAACGCCAGTAGAGCGTTTCAGGATTGCAGGAATTCCACGCTGGGCTCTAGCCCTCGGTGGTATCTCTCCTGAAACCATAAGAAGCCCTCCGTGGGGAAAATAAATAAATAAATAAATAAATAAATAAAGGGACAATGGGGATGAGGAGGGGGGTGGAAACCCCCCCAAAACATGTGGCTTTAAAGAAATGCTGAAAATATTTCTACGAAAAATGTCTGGCAGGCTGCCCATGTCAGACTGAAGGAGAACTCAGCTCCTCAAACTCAGCTCAGCAACCTGACCAGCATTCCTGTGCTGCCCAGGGAAAAAAATCACCTTTAAATACAGCCATTAGAATTGAATTTGCAGAGCAAGGCCAGGGTACACTCACAGAAATCCATTACTGATGGGGAAGGAGCAGGAACGTGGGCTACAGCCCCCAGAAGGATCCTGAGACAACACCTTCCTGCAGCACACGAGCTCCTGAAGCCACCTCTGCCTGAAAAGACGGGTTTGGTTACGGTGGAATGCGCTTTTCTGGCAGGGAGAAGGACTAACTCTAAATCTTTCCAGCAAACCCATTGTTAACCCTAACAATCAAAAATTATTTGGCAGCATCAGACTCCCTGAGCAGCACAGGGATGGTGTGCACCCTCAGCACCTCACTCCAAAGGAGCAGAAAGCCCAGGAAGTGCCTCCAGCACTTGTTTTGTGTGATTCCCATAAACCACAGGCAATGCCTTAAGCACTTGTAGGTCAAATATTCTGACTCAGTGTTGTAGAAAGCAGCATTTCCCATCCAGGTGTTGCCTTTTCCATCACCAGAGCAAACGAGGGATAACCCAGGAATAAGGAGACATCAACTCTGGGGCTGTCAGCCTCAGAAGGGAGGAAGTGGCCAGTTAAAAAATAAAATTAAAAAAAAGAAAACTAAACACAAAACCAAATTAAAAAACCCCAACAACAAAGCAAGCAACAACAAAAAGAGCCACCAAAAAAAAAAAATCCAAAGAGGAATTAATTGAGATACTTATCACCGAGTTTAACACTGAGCAAAGCAGTAGAGGCTCTGTAATAACATTCTAGATAATTAGAAAACTAGGATGGAAAGAAACCATTCTTTTGGTAGCTGGAATCATGGCTCCTGGGGAATTCTTTGTGGGCATCAATGCATACAGAACTAGGGGCAATTTAGTTGATACCGTGTACTCTGGTTTCTCAAAAGCTCTCTCACCAGGGGTTCCTCAGAAATTAATCTCCCCTGGGATCAGAGGAAAGGTTCTCCAGTGAATTCCAAATGGGTGGAAAACAGGAAGGGGCAGGTAGGAATAAGTGGTTATTTCGCACCACGGAGGGAATCCCAGTGGAATCCCCAGGCAATTGGGGCTGTTGGCATGTGTTGTTCTCAGAGTCTAAAGGATCTGGGGAAGGGACAGAGGAGCAACTTGCTGAGGATAAAGAAAAAAAATAATGCCTTAATGTAGCAGAAATTAGTGTGATCTGCAAAGAGCTGCAGGAGGGCTGAGGGACATGGCAATAACACAGAGCCCCAGGGGCAGGGACACCAAACCACAGTGACCTCACCAGAGTCCCTCCTCTAGTTGTTGCCACTCAGGAAAGAGAGAATCCAATCCAGCAGAATCCTCAGTTCCTTCCCAAATAGCAAAAAAAGACATGGACAGTTGGTAAGGAATTCATGGAATTGTGGAATCACAGAATGGTTTCGGTTGGGAGGGACTTCAAAGCTCATCCAGTTCCAAACCCCTGCCATGGGCACCTTCCACTAGCCCAGGTTGCTCCAAGCCCCGTCCAACCTGGCCTTGGACACTTCCAGGGATGGGGCAGCCACAGCTTCTCTGGGATCCTGTGCCAGGGCCTCCCCACTCTCCCAGGGAAGGATTTCTTCCCAGTATCCCATCTAACCCTGCCCTCTGGCAGTGGGAAGCCATCCCCTTGTCCTGGCATTCCTGGTGAATCAGGAGGTGTGTGATGGCAGCGAACACCTCATTGTTCCTTCTGACAGTACAACAGCACTTTGGGTGCACGTTAGTAAAGCAAAAAAGGCCCTTCCTCCATGGGAATTGTGGGCTCTGCTGCCACATCTAGTTGTGGAAGCCAGAGCACTCTCCAAAGGCAGGGAGCAATAATCATGGAAGGTGAACTGAACAAAACCATCTAGGAAACATCAAAACAGAGGGAAAAGGCTCAGCAGGCTGGGAAGCTGCAGCACAGTGGAGGGTCCGCCGGAGCTGCTGTAATGCCTGGGTTTATTCCATTAAACACCCACTTCCATTAAACATCCCTTCCCAGGCAGTGTCAGGGAGCAAAGCCATCCGAGCCCTCGGCTGCCTCCGGACAGCTGCTCCTGTGTTTCACAGATTAACTTTGGATCCGGCCATAATTGGTACAGAAAGGAAAACATTGAAAGGAGTCTGGGAGAGAATGTCCAGCATGCGTTCCTAATGGAGCCAGGGCTCTCAAAACAGCTCCTCTAAAATAGAGCTCCCAAAAAAACACTGGAGTCAATAGGATTTAAGCGTGGATGTAACTTCCAAAGCATGCCACACCGGGGTAGGGAAAAGGAAGATTTGGAGCAAGAGGATTTTTTTTTTCCCACAACCATTTTCTTGGTGGAGGACAATCAGGGAGAGAACTTTGTTGCCTGAAGTGTCTGGAAAAGAGTTTAGACAGATAAAATAAACAATAAAGTCACTGGAATCAATTACTTCTCATTAGCAAAGTCATTTGTGCCTTCTAAAGGAAATTAAAGATGAAATAATTGAGCTCCCTGCCAAGCTTGTGACGGGTCACCCTAAGCTGAGTTCCTCTTCTCAAACTTGGCATTTAAAAAGGGAGCACATTCAGATGAGCAAGGCCATGGAGAATCAGCAGGAATTCTGAAAAGGGAGGTTTTGCCTCACCAAACCACAGGGGTTCTGTGAAGGAGTCAGCAAATGGATAAGGGAGACGGTTGCTCTGCTCTCAGAGTTCCCAAGATGTTTCTACTGTTCTCCTTCACTGAGTGCTCTGAGGTGCCACGGGATGAGAGGGAAGCCTTTCCTTGAGGGATGAGCATCACCCTGCTGGAGAGGCCAGGAGGTTGCAGGTAAAGAATCCAGCCCCAAATCCTGAGGCAGTGCCCACCAGGAAGCACAATATCAGGTGCAAAATCCAAGGGTGGTCTTAGGGAATATATGCAAACACCTGCCTGAAAAGCAATGGAATCCCGGCCACCAATTCATTTTGCACAGACTACACAACATTTACTGGGATTTCCATTCCCCAGCAGGGAAGGCTCAGGTGGATTGGGTGCAATGCAAGAAGCTTGACAGGCAGAACCAACGTGGAACAATCTGGGAAGCACAGGAATCTGGGCTCCATGGAATAATAGGTATTCCTCAAGGCAACTGAACGCGAGTATTTGTACGTAGGGACAAGAGCTCACATTGCATTTTGAGGACAAGGGGCTGCATTGTGAGGGCCTGAAAACAGAGTCCCTGGCAAATAACAGGAACCTGCAGGAAGAGAGGGAGAGCTCCTTTCAGTGCTTGGATATATGCAGAGCACAAAACCAGCAGAGCACTTTGCCAAGACCATGGCTGCAAGAGTGCAGGAAGCACATCTGGAAAGCAGCTCTCAAGGGAAGAGGCACAGATCTCAGCTGAAGCCTGGAAAACCCACCCTGAAGTCCAAGGCTTAGGCTGGAGAAGTGGTCTGACAAGTCTGTCAGTCACTGGAAGAATTTCTAGCAGAAGAGGTCTCCTGAATTTGGGAGAAACAGGCCCAGGAACCCGCTGGGGCTGAGCTCGGTGGGACTCTGTCCCTGCACCAGCAGTGAAATGTTCCTGTGCCAACAAGAAGAGCCATTGAACCAGCCCTGCCATGCAGCTGAGTCCTGCCCAGCCACCTCCTGACAAGGCTAGGGCCAAAAGAGATATTTGGATAAAAAGTTTGTTCCAAAGGAAACCCCAGGAGACCTATTGTTTAAAAACCTGTGTCTTTTTGGAGCATCACAGCAACAGAGACTTCCTGGAGCAGGATCAGTCTCTCCCCTTAGGTTTCCACATGAAGCTCCCGGAGTGTCTTTATTATTTTCTTTCCATGTTTTACTAGACAAGCCAATTTCTTCATTTGTCTGTAGTGACCAGACAGCTGGATTTATCTTGGGTAGGGGAATATTGCCTTCAAGATCTGAGGACAGCAAATGCCCCAAAAAGATCCTTCCAGTCCTGTGAGAAGCTGTTCTAGGATGTTGATAATACCTCCTATATATTTTGGTGATCTACTGCTACGCCTTAGGTTGAGTTTAAAGAGCTGACTTGTGTTGTGGAGCATAATGGAGATTTGTTTACACTCAGCTGAGTTATTGCTGACCAGAAGGCTTTGCAAAGCATCACAGAATTGTATTTCTTTGTGATGGAAGGGGGATGTCATTATACTAACACCAAGGATCAGGGGAAATGGCTTCCCATTAGATGGGATATCGGGAAGGAATTTCTGACTGTGAGGGTGGGGGGGACCTGGCACAGGTTGCCCAGAGAAGCTGTGGCTGCCCCATCCCTGGAAGTGTCCAAGGCCAGGCTGGACAGGGCTTGGAGCAACCTGGGCTAGTGGAAGGTGTCCCTGCCCATGGCAGGGGGTGGGACTGGATGGGCTTTAAGGTTCCTTCCAACCCAAACCCTTCTGGGACTAAAGACAGCAGCATTATGTGACCTGAGTGTTCATAAAGACACCGTTTGTACCATCTGTTTATAGAAAGCATCGTTACCTGGTGGAAGGTGCTCTGGCTCCCCGTGATCTGATTAATTGAACTTGTTTTAAACTGTTATAGATGGTTTAAGCATGAGTGGTGTCCCAGGTACAGCCTGAAATGTCAGCATCAGTGATGGCAGCTCCCAGCTCCAGGGTGTCCTCACGGCAGCCTCCTGGACGGGTTATTTTTCCGAGTGGTTTCAGATAAAACAGGGCAGGAAGTGTTCTGCTGTCAGTGAAATATCAACACAGGCAGCTCTCAGCAGGTGTAAAAGAAATCAATTCCTGGTTGTAACAATCTGTGGATTCACTACTAAACTGCTAAAACCAAACTGCTAATGCTAAATCAGATTATTTCCCCCATATTTTTAGACATCAGCACATCTCACTGTAGTTCTAACTCTTGTTTGAGGGGAGGGGAGTTTTCAGTGGTAAATTGAATCTTAGCAAATCCATTTCCTTATATCCTTAAGAGGGAATTGCAGGTACCTGGGGATATACACATGTAGTGTGTATTTTCTGCTGTTTTGGCAATCTATAAATTATTTTCTTGGAGGTCACGAGTGTTTCTGGCCAGCAGCTCTGGAAAGAAACAGTAAGGGCTGGTGGCTACGGGCTCAACAGCTCAGCTGAGCAGTGAGGGCGATGGTCCCTTGTGCATTCCCTGATTTATCCTTCTGTTCTTATCAACTTCCAAAGTGATGCTGACTCCACAGGGGACTCCCATGGCCAAGCTTCCCGTGTTGGTTGCCTGAGGAAGGAGTTGAGCAGCCAAGAGCTTTCTCCTATAATTAACTTGCAAGGGAAAGGCTCGTTTCAGCTGGGAGCACTGAAGGAGCCGGGCTTCCTACTGAAAGCAGAGAACTGTCAAGGAATAACTGATCACAAGAGAATCCCTCTTAAGAAAAGCTGGATATAAATTAACCGGGAGGGAAGTGAAGATGCTGCTCTGCAGCTTTCGGCTTCTAAAGCGGTTTCTCTGCCTCGGAGCTCGAGACCTCAAATCCCCTGTAACAACTGCAATTGCTGCAGCTCTGAGGAGTGGATTGTTTTCCAACTCGGCCTTGGACACTTCCAGGGATCCAGGGGCAGCCACAGCTTCTCTGGGCAACCTGTGCCAGGGCCTCCCCACTCTCCCAGGGAAG
>NW_016691307.1:4262-6154 GCF_001604755.1 Lepidothrix coronata | reverse complement strand
TTGGACTGGGGGTGGATCCCCCTCGGATCCCAGGATCCCAGCCCAGTTCCCGGTGCTGGGAGCTGCTCCCTCCCCCTCCCAGTTGCTTCCCAGTTCCCTCCCCCCTTCCCCACTTTTGGAGTTTTGGGACCCCCAGGGGGGGTCTTTGCGTTTGGGGCCAAATCCTCCCGGATTTGGAAACCCCTCCTTTCCCAAAATCCGCTCTTTCGGTGCCTGGATTTTTTGGGATTCACCCGAGCCCCCCATTCCCGACATTCCCGTTCTTCCCTCGTTCTCCCCCTCCTCCCCCCCCCACCTTTCCCTGCCATTTTTTGGGGGAAAATCCCGGTTTTCCCCCTCCCCTCTGGCACTTTACGGGTGGGGAGGAGCCTCTTCCCCCCCCCGGAGCTCCCCGAGTTTGGGATATTTATTTTCCCTCTTTTTTTTTGTTTTCCAGCCGGATCCTTTCCCACTCGGGAGCCCCTCTTCCCCCTCCCCCTTCCCGTGTGTTTTCCCGGTTTTTTGGTGGATTTGGGAATTCCCTGTTGGGTGTTTCTTTCAGAGCTCGGTCGGGATATTTTTTTGGCTAAAAAAAAAAAAACCGAAAAAAAAAAAATATTGAGAATTTAAATGGAGATTTAGTTTTATGAAAATGTCAATAATTAAAAATAAAAAGGAGAAGTTGTAGCCGAGGCTCCGGGTCTGGGGGGATCCCGGGAGGGATTTGGGAAGAATTAGCCCCAAAAAATTACCCCAAAAACGGGGTTGGGGTCCCCTGAGATCACAAAACCAGCTCCTTAATCCTCCCTAATCCTTGTTAATTAATTCAATTAATCATTTGATTAATTAGGGCAGGCCCAGAGCTGCGTATCCAGATCCCAACTCCCCGTTCCCAGGCAGGAAAAGGCCCCAAAAAAGGCCCAAATTAGTAAAAAACCAGCACTTTAGGCCCAGTTGGAGCTGCCGGGTGGGAAACTCCCCGTTAAACCTCTCATTTAATTAATTAACGGGTTTAATTAATTAAGGGATGTTCTGGAAATCTCCAGTAGACGTTCATCACCCCCCCACATCCTAAATTTATCCATTTTTGGGGTTTTTTGGGAGGGAACTGTGGGGTTTTTGGACCCTGAAGTGGACGAACGTCCCACCCCGAGGACTCCAACGGGGTTTTTTTTTTTCCCTTTTCCGGGGGTTTTGTCCCCAGAATTGTGTCCCCAGCCCCCCCCAAAGTGCCACGTGGGGGCTGCAGCTGCACCAAGCGCCTTTTATTGTGGTTTTTGGGGTGAATCCGGGCGGGTTTGGGCTCAGCGGGTGCCGATGGTCACCTGCCACACCCGCACCAGGTTGTCGGTGTAGCCGGCGAAGAGGGTCTGGGGAGGGGGGACAGGGGGGTCAGGGGGGACCCCAAATCCTGGGGAGGGGGGTCCCCAACCCCCTGAGACCCCCCGGGAAGGGGAGGGGAGGGACCCCAAGCCTTGCCCAGGTGGGCTCCAGGTGAGGAGCAGCAGGAGGGTCCCCAAAACCCCAGGGCAGGGGAGTGAAGGGGCCCCAAACCCTCGTTCCCCAGGTGGAGGGTCCCCAAATCCTTGTTCCCCTTATTAAAAGGTTCCCAGCACCCCCCTCTCCACATGGAGAGTCCCCAAACCCTTGTCCCCCAAATCCAAGGTCCCCAAACCCTCGTTCCCCATGTGGAAGGTCCTCAACCCTCCATCCCCCATATTTAGGGTCCCCAACCCCTCACCCCCCATATTTAGGGTCCCCCACCCCTCCTCCCCTATTTAGGGTCCCCAACCCCTCACCCCCCATATTTAGGGTCCCCCACCCCTCACCCCCACATTTAGGGTCCCCAACCCCTCCTCCCCCATATTTAGGGTCCCCCACCCCTCACCCCCACATTTAGGGTCCCCAACCCC
>NW_016691307.1:0-1681 GCF_001604755.1 Lepidothrix coronata | reverse complement strand
TGTCCCTCCCAGTTATCCCAGTGTATCCCAGGTGTCCCTCCCAGTTATCCCAGTGTATCCCAGCCATCCCAGGTGTCCCTCCCAGTTATCCCAGTGTATCCCAGGGGTCCCTCCCACCCATCCCACCTATCCCGGCTGTCCCTCCCAGTTATCCCAGCCATCCCAGGTGTCCCTCCCAGTTATCCCAGTTATCCCAGTGCCCCGTACCCAGATCTTGATGCTGGGCCCGGTGGCGGCGCAGAGCCAGTAGCGGTTGGGGCTGAAGCAGAGGGCGTTGATCACGTCCCCCCCGTCCAGGGTGTAGAGGTGCTTCCCCTCGTTCAGGTCCCACAGCATGGCCTGCCCGTCCTGGGGGGCACAGGGGGGGCTCCAACAGCTCCAGGAGGGGCCCCAGAGATCCAGGAGGGTCTCCAAGAGCTCCAGGGGGGTCTTCAAGAGCTCCAGGAGGGGCCCCAGAGCTCCAAGAGGGTCTCCAAGAGAGTCCCCAGAGCTCCAAGAGGGTCCCAGAGCTCCAGAAGGGCCCCCAAGAGGGTCCCCAGAGCTCCAAGAGGGACCCCAAGAAGGTTTTTGGGGTGTCCCACCCCCTGGGATGAGGTTTGTGGGGTGTCCCACTCCAGGATGGGGTCTGTGGGGTGTCCCATTCCAGGCTGAGTTTTTTGGGGTATCCCATGCCAGGACGGGGTGTGTGGGGTGTCCCTGACCCCGGGCTGAGTTTTTGGGGTGTCCCACTCCAGGATGGGTTTTTTTGGGGTGTCCCACTCCAGGACGGGGTCTGTGGGGTGCCCCTGACCCCGGGGTGAGTTTTTGGGGTGTCCCACTCCAGGACGGGGTCTGTGCGGTGCCCCTGACCCCGGGGTGAGTTTTTTTGGGTGTCCCACTCCAGGACAGGGTCTGTGGGGTGTCCCTGACCCCGGGGTGAGTTCAGTGAGGTGTCCCACTCCAGGACAGGGTGTGTGGGGTGTCCCTGACCCCAGGCTGAGTTTTTGGGGTGTCCCACTCCAGGACAGGGTGTGTGGGGTGTCCCCTGACCCCGGGGTGAGTTTTTTTGGGGTGTCCCACTCCAGGACAGGGTCTGTGGGGTGTCCCTGATCCTGGAGTGAGTTTTTTCGGGGTGTCCCACTCCAGGACGGGGTGTGTGGGGTGTCCCTGACCCCAGGGTGAGTTTTTGGGGTGTCCCCCTCCCCTTTGGGGCCCGTGGGGCCGTACCTTGCCCCCGGAGGCGCAGAGGGAGCCGTCGGGGGACACGGTGACGGTGTTCAGGTACCCCGTGTGCCCGATGTGGTTGGTCTTCAGCTTGCAGTTGGCCAAGTTCCACACCTGCAAACGGGGGCGGTCAAAGGCGGCTCCTCTGACCCCAAATCCCGGGATTTTCGGGGTGGGATCCATCCCCCCCTCAGAGCTCACCTTGACCAGCTTGTCCCAGCCGCAGGACACGATGATGGGGTTGCTGCTGTTGGGGGAGAAGCGGACACAGGACACCCACTCCGAGTGGCTCTCGTCCTGCGCGGGGAGAAGGGTGGGAATGGGGCTGGAGCCCCCCGGGATGTCCCCAGGGCATTGTCCTCCCCCTGGAATGTCCCCAGGGCCTTGTGTCCCCCCTGGAATGTCCCCAGGGCCTTGTGTCCCCCTGGAATGTCCCCAGGGCATTGTCCTCCCCCTGGAATGTCCCCAGGGCCTTGTG
>NW_016691306.1:5058-6164 GCF_001604755.1 Lepidothrix coronata | reverse complement strand
CCCTGTCCCATTCCCTGTCCCTGTGTCCCTTTCCTTGTCCCCACATCCCATTCCCTGTCCCCGTGTCCCATTCCCTGTCCCATTCCCTGTCCCTGTGTCCCTTTCCTTGTCCCCACATCCCTTTCCCTGTCCCATTCCCTGTCCCTGTGTCCCATTCCCTGTCCCTGTGTCCCTTTCCTTGTCCCCACATCCCTTTCCCTGTCCCATTCCCTGTCCCTGTGTCCCTTTCCCCTCATCCCATCCCTGTTTTCCAGGTCTCCAACGTTCCTACGGCCGGAATCGCTCCCTCCCGGCTCCAGCTCCGGCTCCAGAGGCTCCGGGAGAGGCTCCAGGTGTGCAGGTGGGTGTGGCCTCACCTGCCCCACCCGTGGCACCCCCCGTGGCACCCCCTGATCCACATCCCTCCCATTCCCTCCCATTCCCAGGGATCCCAGGCCCCGCTCCTGGCACGGACACGACGGATCGCCCGGAGCGCCCTCCTGAAATCCGCCCCCTACAGCAGCTGCTGCCGCAGGAAAGGGTCGGGAACACCGGGAATGGCGCTGGGAATGCCGGGAGAGGGGCTGGGAGGGTGAGGGGGGAGCTCTGGGATTCCCACGGAAGGGACTGGGAGGGTGAGGGAGAGCTCTGGGATTACTGGGAAAGGGATTCTTTGGATGAGGAGGGTGGGGGAAAGCTCTGGGATTGCCGTGTCCTCGCTGCCATCAGGTGTTTGTGGGACTCACCCCCTCATTCCCTGTCCCATCCCAGGGCCCAGGGAAGCAGCTCCCGGGCCGGCACCACCCGGACGGTGCCGGAGCCGCTCCGGAATGTGGCAGAATCCCAGGATGTGGGAGAATCCCGAGGATCCCCAGCCCTGCTGCTGGAACACGGCAGCGGGAGGGCAGGTGGGAGCCAGGGGGCACCTCCGGGGCAGGATCGGGATCATCCCGGATCATCCCATTCCAGAGGGTCCCACACCCACCTCGTTCCCTCTCCAGATGTTCCGAAGGCTCCGACCCGGAAAGGAAAACCCTGCTCGGTGTGGGACGAGCTGAGCCCGGAGCGGCGCCGGGTCCTGCAGCACCACCTGCACCTGCGCAGGTGAGCTGGGCCCAAACCGGGCC
>NW_016691306.1:0-1114 GCF_001604755.1 Lepidothrix coronata | reverse complement strand
CCGCAGTGCCAGCGCCTGGGGGACACGGCGGAGATGGAGATGGCGGCGATGCTGGAGCGCTGCCCCTCCGTGCTGCGCTTCGGGTACCACTTCACCCAGCAGGGCCCCCGCGCCCGCGCCGCCAGCGCCATCACCAGGAACAACGAGCTCCGTGAGCGGGAAAACCGGGAATGCCGCGGGAAAACCGGGAATGGGGGCGGGGCGAGGGGCGGGGAGAGAGATCGGACCCGACCCACCCCTTAAATCCCGGGAATTGAGGGGGGGGAGTCACAGGGACTGGGAGGGAGATCCGAGACAACCTCCAGGAGTGTCCCCCGTCCGGGCAGGAATTGGGGGGGGATCCCAGGAACTGGGGGGGAAAGGGAATCCCACCAGGAATAGGGGGAAGGGAATCCCAGGAATTGGTGGGGGGAATCCCTGGGATTGGGGGGAAGGGGGTCCTAGACCTGACCCCCCCACACTACAAAGAGCTTTGGGAACGCCCCTGAGTCCCCTCCAGGCAGGAACTGGGGGGAGGAATCCCAGGAATTCCCAGACCTGACCCCCCCCACACTTTTCTCTCCCCCCAGGCCGGAAGCAGAAGAAAACCTAAACCAACCCCCCAGGAACGGGAGATCTCTGGGAATGTTGGAAATAAAGCTGGAAAGACACGGATTTGAGACCCCCTTTGGGGCAGGATTGTGCCACACGGGATTTTCGGGATCGGGGCATTTGTATCCAGGGAATCGGGCACGGGGAGTGACACCCCAAAAAGGCACCAGGTTGAGCAGGAAAACACCGGGATCCCCCAGATCCCCCTTTTCCCAGCGGCTCCCACAGCTCCAGGTGTCCAGGCCGGGAATTCCCGGGGGGATTTGGGGACAGGGGATTTGGGGACAGGGAGGGTCACGTCGGTGGCAGCGCCGGGGGCTCGTCCTCGTCCGAGTCGAACTCGGCGTTCCCGTCCTTGACCCACTTCCCGCAGGGATCCTGGATCCACCCGGAGCTGGGGACGGATGGACCAGTCAGGGGGGCTCGGCTGGGCCTGGCTGGGCTTGGCTGGGGGCGTTTGGGCTCAGTTTTGGGGCATTTGGGGCTCAGTTTGGGCTCATCTGGGGGCTCAGTTTGGGCTCAT
>NW_016691305.1:0-6165 GCF_001604755.1 Lepidothrix coronata | reverse complement strand
AGAAAAAAAATCTGCTTTTCAAGATTCAAAAGATTATAAACTGCCAACAGAAATAATGGAAAGACAGGTTTTGTCAGTTGATACGTAGAGAACAGCTCACTGCTTTACGATGAACAATACAAAGAGCAGGCTAAATATAAGATGTGCCACATCTTTAAGTGCTTTTGTGCACGATATGAAAAACAAGTGGATGTGGTTTGCTTTTCTGCTTTTGGTGGAGTTCAGCAGAAGAAAACAGAATATAAGACTGTGAAAAGAGTGTGTTAAAATAATAAGAGATGGGCACGTGCGTCGCTCAAGGACTGTGGTTTAACTGCTATTCAAGAAAAAGCAGCGAATCGTGAGGCTTCCTGGCATGGCCACAAGGTGGTAAATCAGAGGCTTCCCGTGGAGCTGCCAGCACAGGACTCAGCAGCACTCCAGAACACAAATACAGCACGGGATCAGGGGCAGAGAGGACACCCTGTCACAGATGCCACAGCTCTGAGCCAACCCAACCCCACCACTGACCCCGCTGACCAGGGCACTGCGCTCACACCAAGGCACAAGGAACTGGGGCCTCACTACTGACAGATGTTACAGGTGATCTGGAGAGAAAGGTACACAGAAAAAAGTTTAAGGTCAAAGGTACTGAATGAGCAGTTTAGAGAAGGGCTAAAGGAGCACAAGGATGTCATCCCTGCTAAATTTCTGAGAAATAAACAATGTACAAACTCTGAAGAAAAAAAAAAGGGTGTAGTGGTGTGTGAAAAGAATAAAAATCAAAAGCTTTCTCAAAGGCACTCAAATAATGGAAGTGAAGGGGACACTGGTCACTTATCCAAGAGATCATTCTGGCTATGCCCAAGGCCCACCAGATTTGGAACAACCTGCTGCTGTTTTCACTGATCTCGCCTGTCACTACCCGCCTCAACAAGAACCTGCCTTTAAACTAATTAATTCATTTTCCCAAGCCCTGTTGTATTACTTCAATGCTTTCACAAAGTAACTACCAACTACTACCTTCCTAATTTGAGATGTTCTAGGCCCCCAGAGGTTTTATTATTTTTACATTTTATTGTATTAGGTGCTTTTAAACAGCTTTTCTGAAAGTGCAGAATTCAAGCTGTTATCGGTCGAACACAAATTTCACTTCTACACCGGTAATTGCAGTTTTTTCTTCAGAAAAAAAACAGTTAATATAGACAAAGTATAACGACCTTTCCTCTTAGTTTCCAATCAAAAATCTGCTCAGAAAAGCTCATAAGAAATTACACAATCAGGTTTGGGAAGCACGATGACATTAAAGAACTGTTCATATTCTCTGGAAGGATGGGGAAGTTTTTTGTCAGCCTGTCATCCAACCACTTTAACATGCTTTGGATCATTTTTCTGGGCACAGTTATAGCTTCTCACCACTGTACTGCCACTATGATTTACATCCATAAAATCTGGCAGGAGCTACAAAAAAAACCCAACAAAAAACAGCAATTGAATCTCTAGCTGGAAGGCACTCATTTACAAAACCTGTAATGACTCGAAGTCTAGCTGTTAAAACTTTAAAGAAAAATGAAAATTAAGATTTAATCAAAGAAACAGATTCAAGAAAGCTCAGCAACATGAAGAAAGGATATAGGAGAAGGACAGCTGAAGAAAATGACAGGCACAATTCACACTGAATTGTTACCTTTAGAATAGAATTATTATTACAGAAGAGTATTGTCCTACATTACCTTGTTTTCTGAGCATGTGTCATCATCCACCTCCATCAAAAATATGATCCCTTTTGGACGCCAACAAATACACATGAAATTAAACAATCTCAGTACCAGAAATTACTTAGGATTATGAAAAATGAGGCCATGGCATAATTGCCAAACAATTCATTAAAGGATATTAAAGCACTTAAGTAGGAATGAATATATTTTTAAAGAACCAATCTGTGTTTTTATCAGAAGAATGCTGAAGCACAAACTGACAACTGTGACAAATGTTTCAAAGAATTAACACGCTCTTGATATTCTTTAGGCTATAAAAAAATTAAGACATCTATGGGTTAAAAAGCAGCAAAACATTGTTGTGAATCAAAGCAGTTCAAAAAAACCTTATGGGTAGGAAATTAATTGAACTGGTACCCTGAAATCCTGTGGTAGGACAAGTGTATGTGTAAACTATGGGGAAACCAGAGAGGGGCAGATTTTAAAGAGGCAGTTTTTCAGTTATACAGAGATGAGAGGAGATGAGGATTTACGAGCTGTAAGAAGCTACAGGAATCAGCAGCACACCAACCAAAGGAGAAAAACCCCAAACAAACAAACAACAGCAATCACTAACTTCTTACATATTGTCTTTGGTTGTTTAATATCAAGAAATACTTTTTACAGAATATGTGAAGACTATTCCTTTGAAATTCATTCTGTGTCAATACCTTCTCTGTGGCTCTCTGCTAAACCAGGAGAGGCTTTACTTTCTCTGAATTGCTTGCTGTTTTCTACATTTTATCACATCTCTCTTCAAAACCCAAATTTCTTTCATTTACAGGCTTTTGTACCAAAATGGTATGACTAGAACAGACTTTACATTGTATAGTGAAGGTACTTTTCTTGCATTATAAACTTAGACCTACTAAAACAATTTTCCACAAGATACTATTGAACTTACAGCAGGATTTAGAGACAGGAACGAACATTTGCAATAATAATAACTTAAAAAAAAAAAAAAGGCAACCCAAACCATCCAAAGTTACATTAGCAAGGATTAGAAGTATTATCTTGAAGATTTTAAAATTACTGCTTTAAAAAGTCTTGTATCAGAAAGGAGTTTTCAACACCCAGCCAGAGGTGCTCAGTAGTTGAAGAGAAGGGAATGGGGAAGAGATGTTTAGGGTTTCCCCCTCATTTCCTTGCTGTCTTGCCAATTAAGCTCAGAATGTTTCCCAGGTGTATGATAAATTTAAGGGATGGGAAGTCACATACACGTTTAGTGGTATTTCAACTGGACTCTGTACAGCATCTCCAATGTCTGAATCAAAAGCATTCTGAGTAATGTCAGATAAAAGTTAATAGGAAAAAGAAACCAACAGAAAGGCTATTGATACACCTTTAAAAAATGTAACACAAAAATAATTAACCACTGACTTCTTGGCATGTAAAAGTTCTATACAAATTTTAAAAATTTTATTTGCAGGTACTAACCTCTTGAAAAGCTCACTCTGTATTTACACTAATTCTTTTAACAAGTTTATCTCAAATTAAAGCATATTTAAAACAATCATGATTGCATTAACTTTTCTGCTTTAAATTATTACCCAATTAGTGCTTTATTCACATTTTAAAAACTTGTACAATTTATTACAAATATAAAACAGTGCAGTTTTTCATACATTATCCCAACTCTGAGACAAACACTTAAAAGACATGGAAAAAGATTTTGATTTCTATAAACATAACATTTGCATTACTCATACCCCTTTCTTCACTGTCCTCCCATAACCCCGATTTAAAAAGATCAAACATACAACATACTGTAGGTTTATTTTTATTCAAAAAGTTACTGTCTCAAGACATAAATACAAATCAGAAAACAGTACAATTAGGACAATAGAATGTGGAGGACAACAGGTTAAGGTAAATATATAAAACATTTTTAGCTGGTTGAAAACAAAGCTGTAAGAACTGCTTTCACAAAGAAACACTCCTTCAAGAGTAAGAAAAATCAACTTAGGTTTAAAATCATATATACAGTCCTCTCAGCAGTTCTATTAAATGCAGTGGTGTGAAAAACAATATAGGCAGTACTTTTAGACATGAGAATATTTATTTATGTAAAATGAGTTAGGCAGATCTAGTTTTGAGTTTGTTGTTACCCCATGACTTAGTAAAATAATTATATTTTATCATGATCCTTTAGATAATCTATGGTTTTTGGCTACCACAGCCGAATGTTTAATTTCTGAGTCTAAAAACAGGAAGCCTTTTTGTGTTCACCCATTCGGGGAGATTCTTGTATTGCAAGCGTATTAAGGCATGGAATGATTAAAATAATATACCTCAAGAACTGAGAGACAACTGACAAAAAATATACATATGTAATATAAGTTAATATTTCCTTTAAAATGATGTCTAGCTGCCTAAGCCTTGCAAAATGAGTCGATGTCAAAATGGCATAAATCCACTTTCTGTTTTAGACCAAATTTAATTTATTTGTGAATGGACACAAAACGAAGTTTAAAGCTTAGCTTTCAAAGAATATTATGGGTTGTTTATGAATTTCTATTATCCAATCTAATTTACATACAGAGGAAATGTACTGTAACCTGTTAGAAGTATCTTTAACCTGAAGACTGCTTGCAAAGACAGATAGATAAAACAATATAAAATACAAATTTAAAAATCATTTTTAAAGCATGAATTCTCATGCTCTTCTATTTTTAAACATTGTTAAACTTTCAATATATTTCTGAAACCTCATAATTTTAAGTTGGAATTTAAAAGTAAGAAAAAACTAAACAAACTGCGCAATTATAAAATCAGCACCAATTTATATATATATATAATTTTATTTAAAATTTAGATCCCTATTCCCACACTCTAATAAGCTGTATAATTTTTGTTTAGAATTTTTCTGCAAACATACTACAATAAGCTTCTTTTATTTGGAGACAAAATACAGTGGCACTACTGGAAGGAATTTCACAACATTACATTTTTCTTAAAGGACAAGCAAACTTTCAGGGTTGGTAATGGGCAAGCATGAGTGAGATCTGTTACGTTCTGGTAGCTCATAGTTTATGGACCTTTCTGAGAAGGCTAACATGAAGCTTTTGGAATAAAAGTGTGTTTTAGATTAAAAAGCTGTTAAAGTTCTGCTTTATGTACTTTTTTCCATGATTAATTAATACAAACCTTCTGTTGCTGAAGTTTGCATTTAATTGAAAATACTGACAACTCTTCTGGTTCTATCACTGTAAGAAAACCAATCCATCTACTGTTTCAGTTCATGGATGTGAACAGCAATCCAGCAGAGCTTATGGTTATTTAGTACAGCCAGCAAATGTATAGAGAGGGGCTCAAATCTGTACCAAACACCTCTCAGACTGTTAGAATAAAACTCAGAGGGAATACTTCTTATGATCCGGAAATAAACTGATAGCACATAAATAAAATATTGATTTGTTTTCCCAACAAAAAGTGTAGCTTATCCTCAAATTGTTTACTTGTCCTTTACATTTCTTTTTTTTTTTTTCAGGCAAACAAAACTGCCCCTTCAATGCACTTGATCTTGAAAGCATGTCATTCTCCTTAGAGAAAAATCTGTTCAGAATTTCACTGTATCTACCACAATTTTGTTTTGAAAAACTTCCTCTTCCACTTAGAAAATGACTTCACCACTGATTTATTTGCTGTTCTGGTATTAAAACATTGACACCCCAAGAACCTAAAAAAAAAGTTAGAAACGGTGTCAATTTTTAGTCTACTACACATTTAACAAAAAACAAAGAAATTAGTATATGTTTTAAGATTAAGACACTTCAAGATATGTTAAGGCATTATAAGTTTATTTTTCTTCCAAACCAGATTCACCACACTTCTGATTTAGGTAATGATACGAAAAGGGCTCCTCATTAGTTAGAAATATTTTTCTCACACTTCAAATTCATTAGATTCAGTAGGAATATGACAAAGCCTGTGTTTTAATTACTTTAGGTAATAATTGTGAAAGAATTTTTAGTTAGTTGCCTAACTCAGACTTCTCTGACAATGACATTCTATTGGGCTGAACCTGAAATCAAGTGTGTCATTTCCAGCAACTAAACCTGGGACAAAACACCCCGTACACCAGTTGCTGCTGCATCTGTGACCATGGAAACCACAGGTCACCTCACAGCAGCCAACCAGGAAACAAACTGAACACTCCCTATGAAATGTAGCCACTCTGTCAGGAAGACAGTGGGAAAAAAAAAAAAAATCAAGCAATCATCAGGTAAAATCAAACAACTGTCCTTTGGGACTGTGTGACTAAGGTAAGAAAAAGCTTTCCTGAAACAAAGAAGCAGTTTCCACTTCCTTCGTGAAAGCAAGCAGGTATCACCACTGATATGCCAAAAAAAAAAAAACACAACCAACCAGAGGATCCAGATTTTGTGACTGTCCTAGCTTTTACAGGACTTTATAAAATCAGAAAGAG
>NW_016691304.1:3003-6168 GCF_001604755.1 Lepidothrix coronata | reverse complement strand
ATGGGGCAGCCACAGCTTCTCTGGGCAACCTGTGCCAGGGCTTTACCACCCTGGCAGCCAAGAATTCCTTCCCAAAATCCCATCTAATCCTGCCCTCTGGCAGTGGGAAGCCATTACCCTTTGTCCTGGCTCTCAAGGCCTTGTCCAAAGCCTCTCAATTCCTGTGACTTTTTTGGGAAGTAGAATAAGCTTTAAGTCTTACTATTGTTTGCAAACCTTTTGAATTCTCAGGTGGAAGATCAGACACTGTCATAGGACAAAGTTGCATTATTTCTGTAGTAGCAAACACTGTGCAGTGGTTGCTCTTGATCAAAGATTGTGTCATCTGGTATGCAGTTTCTGTGCAGATTTTTGTTGTGTTTGGAGAGCACTTGATATATTATTCATAAATTAGAAGCAGATAAATTACAAGACCTAAAGCACATCTCCTAGTAAAGAGTGTGGGTGAGGAAGATAAATTCTTGGCTGCCAGGGTGGTGAGGGCCTGGCACAAGTTACCCAGAGAAGCTGTAGCTGCCCCATCCCTGGAAGTGTCCAAGGCCAGGCTGGACAGGGCTTGGAGTAACCTGGGATAGTGGAAGGTGTCCATGCCCATAGCAGGGGGTGTGAAATGAGATGGGCTTTAAGGTCTCTTCCAACCCAAACCATCCTGTGATACTTTTCCTGTAAGAAACCTGTGTTTATATAATTTTTTTGTTTGCTTTGGGTTTTGTTGGAGTTTTTTGTTTGTTTCTTTGTTTGTTTGCTTTTTCCTTTCCTTCCTTTTTTTCTTTTTTGGCTGTTTGTTTTGTTCTGGCAGTTGTTTGTAACATCACAGATTAACAGTGAGTGTTGAGAATATTGACTCAGTCTCCCCTGCCCCCTCGGCCCCATGTGGCCTTTCCCTCTCTAGCAAAGCTTTGCAGTATTGACATTCTGACCCTGGTTTGGGGGAGCTGTGCTTTTTAGCATTCCTCAGCCTTAACGAAACAGAGACTGTTCCTGTAATGGTTCCCAAACCATTTTCACTAGCGAAGAGTTCTTTAAATAGCACTCACCGAATGTAGCTGCTAATTTGCATGACAGCTTGATTAAATGTAACCTGCTTCCACACTTAATTTATTTTGAAACTGCCCAACATTTTCATTCCATCCCATTAATTCTAAATTAGTAGACTAGCTTGATTATTTAAGATGTGAGGTAATTTCATCATCTTCGTTTGTGTAAGCTCAAATCCATACTGTAAAATCCTCTGAAAGTGGTTATAAATAACAAAAGGGTTTGCACCACATCAAGATCTGTTGGACCTGGTGGTGTGATGCAAAATGAAGTGAAGAATTAGGTGATTTAATGATCATCTTTGACTTCAGCAGCTATTTGGCTGTAAATTTGGCTCCACTTTGCAAGACAAATTCCTGAGTATGTGGATTTGGGGAGAAATGAACTTGGAAAGGTAATATTTAAGGGTGATTTTACACAGGTGCTCCATTTTCCAACAGGAAGTGATCTCTTTAGCAAAATAGAGTCTCAGGTGCTCTTTCAGAGGTACTTCCCTTTGGCAGTGCATCTGTTAGGGAACTGGGCCACAGCTCTTTGCTTTCCATGATGCTGGAGCTGGAATGAACCATTTTTGTGCCAAGTCCTGCAGAAAAGGGGCCAGGAAAGATCTTTTAAAATTTATTTCTACACTCATTTAATTAGCTTCTCTTTCCAGGGCAAGACTTGTTCAGCAGTTAACAGAATATTTCAGATTTCTTGGAAAGCTGGACCCAATAATTTATTTAGGTTATCGACCATCTGTTCCCAGAGGACGGTTTCACAAATATGGCTGTGAATGCATTTCTTAGGTAAAGCTTATAGATCTTCTGTTTTTTAAAAAATTTTTTTTTTCCTTTTGAGAAGTCCTATTATTCCACACTTTTGCTATGAAAGCAGGCTCTGGATCCCCTCAGTTACTCACTCATTTCTTATCTCTCTGCTCTTGCACATTTAACTTGGGATCTTTGTGAAGGTGATGCACAGACGTGTTTCCATTTCAGATTTTCATCCTGGATTTGCAAACTGAAACTGTTTTATCTTCTGAAATCTCCTTGTAGGTACCTACTAAGGAGCACTAAAATTGAAATTTAAATTATATTGAACTTAAAAAAAAAAGGTAAAAAAATCTCATATCTTGCAGTTCTGCCTGTCCCCAGTAAATGCCTTTTCCACTCACCATCCTGCTGTCAATTGGCAGCCTGGTCCCCTCTCCTGGCTCTTCTGTCCATCCTCATTCCAAACCTTGCTGATTCTTTCCATGTAATCCCTGTGAAATGAAAATTCCTTCTTGGAAAGGGCTGTCCAGCCCTGGCATAGGCTTCCCAGAGCAGTGTTGGAGTCCTCATCCCTGGAGGGATTTAAAAGCCATGTGGATGTGGCACTTGGGGACATGGATCAGTGGTGGCCTTGGCAGTGCTGGGAAACAGTTGGACTCGATGGGCTCAGAGGCTTTTTCAACATAAGTGACTCTAATTCTATGAAAATTCCTAATTGGGCTTTTTAATCTTGATCAATGAACTATGTTTTCTTCTGATTTTAAAAGACACCACTTTGCTTTCTGACATTTCTTGGGACCTTGGTGACAAATGTTTTTTCAGCCCATCCTCTTTGTGTCCTACTTCAGAGTATCCTCTGCTTCCAGCTTCTCCAGCTCATCAGGAATAATGCATTTGTCTTACCATGCAGATTATCAGGTAGTAATAACCAGCCATGAAAATGAATGTCTTTAATTTGGCCATTGCCCCAATGTGACAGTGACAAAGGCAGCTCATTGCCCAGGCTGGAACACTCCAGCTCCTTGTTTGCAGCTCTGGCTGCAAAGTTTGGCATCATGGGATGGAAAACAAAGAAGACAGAGAGGAGAAGGTTTTACATTTGACTGAGAGGACTAAGACATGTGACCCTAAATATATTTCTAAATCATAATTTATTTCCTAAATCACTTTATTTTTGAATTTGAATAGCAGTTATGGATGAACCTTCCCTGCATTTCATCAGGAGGTGAGTGTTGAAGAAAACACTCTGGGTGTGCTGGTAAATATTTATTTGTGATAGGATGCAGCATTCACTAGGACTGAATCCATCCCATAATGTAATTTACAATTTCCACATGTATGAATATATGTATGACTGGCTGAGTGCAGACTC
>NW_016691304.1:0-2851 GCF_001604755.1 Lepidothrix coronata | reverse complement strand
GGCTGGCCCCTGAGCACAAATACCCCGCTGCCTACGAAGACTGCCTGAACGCCACCCAGCACTTCCTGCACCACCTGGAGCACTACGGCGTGGACCCCGCCCGTGTCACTGTCTGTGGGGACAGTGCTGGGGGCAACCTGGCAGCTGCTGTGAGCCAGACCCTTGCAGGCAGGTCAGACCTCCCCAAACTGCGTGCTCAGATCCTGCTCTACCCGGGCCTTCAGGCCCTGGACTTCAATTTACCGTCTTATCAACAGAATCGGGGAGTCCCTTTGTTATTCCGAGAACGTGCTGCTTTCTATGTATTACAGTATCTCAATGGGAATGCAACGAATCTGGAAGAGGTCTTGGAAGGTTCCCATATTCCTATAGACGTTAAATTAAACTACCAAAAGTGGGTGAGTCCAGACAACATCCCTGAGAAATTTAAGGTCAGAGGCTACAAGCCACGCGTGCTGCTTGACTGTACAACTGAAGTTTTTGAGAAGGTGAAGAGATTCTGTGAGCCCAACCTGTGCCCTCTGCTGGCTGAAGACACAGTTCTTCAGCAGCTGCCAGAATCTTTCATCCTGACCTGTGAGTACGACGTGCTGCGGGACGACGGCTTGTTGTACAAGAAGAGGCTGGAGGACAACGGTGTCCGGGTGACCTGGTGCCACCTCGAGGATGGATTCCATGGAATCATAAACTCCTTTGGTAGCGACTGGTTGTCATTTCCATCTGGAAAAAGGGGTCTTGACAACGCTATAAACTTTCTGAAAAGCTTGTAGCGACATTTTTCTTCGTTCCTGTAAGATTTGCCAAATTCCTGTGGTCTTTTATGCTTCTGAATTCCATATAAGAAGTTCAGATAGGACAATTGGTTAAAAAGCAATTATGCCAGGGTGAGTAATGTAAAAGGTATTTCAAGAGTGCTATGAAAGTGTCTTTTAGTGCTGTTTGAAGTATTCCACGCACAGTCTGCCTATTTCAGTGATCTATTTGGACTAGACACTTGTTGTTCTCTCAGTAAATATAAAAAATGCAGTAAAATTTTAAGTCAACATCTGGTCTGACCTATTTTATTCAGTTGTAAGTGATGATTCCATTATTCCTAGAAGGGTGTGTTTTGGCAAAGGGGAGAGGCAGTGGCACTGCAGAGCTGTAATGCAGAGCCTGTGCCCTATGCTACATGTGGCACCCGAGTCTAAGATTCCCAGTCACCAACTTACAGAAGATGTCTGTGGGTGGGTAACTGGTATTTTAGACTCAAAAGAAATGAAGTTACAGCTGCAACTGCCCCCAGTAGAGATACTCTATTGACAGCTTAGTTTAAATTACAGTGGAGGAAATGTTGTGTTTTCCTATGTTTATCAAACATACGAGTATGCTGAAAAACTTGTGCTTAAACAGAATCCTAGAATCAGGGAATGGTTTGGGTTGGAAGGAACATTAAAGCTCATCTCATTCCAAGCCCCTGCCATGGGCAGAGACCCCTTCCACTAGACCAGGTTGCTCAAAACCTCAAATACTCTAACAAGAAAATAAGACTGATGCATTTACTTTTGCAGAGCACATTAGTTAGGTGCCCCCTCCTCCTGCCCCCCCGTGTTAGTTCCCATTCTCTCTTCTAAATATCCTTGTTAAAACTACATATTCCAAACTACTTAAAGCATGCCCACAACAGAGGAAGCACTATGTCGTGCCTGCAGATCAGCTGAACGAGACAATTCAACCTCCACATTCACTGGCTTTGCTTGTAAATACACGTCATAAACTAGAACTCCACGCAGGACTCAGCTGCTGCCTCTGAACACTCACTCTTACCATCCACACTCCAAGGATTCCCTATAGAATACCAGGCCCTTTATCAGTGCCACAATTACCATAAAGATAAACAGGATATTAAACACATTGACTCTTTGCCAATGTGGTGAGTGCTGGCCCATTGCATAACACCTCCAAGGACTTTTAAGTGTCTGACAACACTTGCCAAGATCTCTTGGAACTGGGACAGCTCTAGGGCTTAAAGTTACCTGAGAAAGCCAAACCAAAGAAAGGCATGAAGACATTTCACATTTGACTACGTGAAATGGCATTTTTGAATCTACTGCCAGTGATACTGCTGGTGATTATTGTTGCTTCATTCATATTAGCAATCATGAGAACAATTCAAACTCAGTTTGCCCATCGCAGCATCCCTCCTGGAGTGAGCCACCCCGGACAACTTCGATTTCTACTTGCTTTTATGATTGTTACAACTACTCTGGTGAGTAACTCTGCCACGATTTCTGCCAGAAACGTGGGTTAGGTGATATTTTTGTAAAGTTGTATGTGTAAATACCTGAGTCCTACTGGCTGCATCAAGGCTTAACTGATGACTTTTATTTTTGGGGGGCTTACTTGAGAGAACAATTTTTTGTAAAATCATTTCTGTCACACCTGAAATAGAGTTTCAGCCAGATTTTTCCCTAATACACAGGGATTAAATCAACCATAAGTGCCCAAGCTTTATCAGCTGAGATTCCTTAATTAAATTTAAAATTAAATATTTATAAAAAGTGAGATTACTTTGATTTCCACTTTAGCTAAGCACACATGATGTTTTTAGGCCATTCTTGGGGCTTTCCAGTAACAAGGACGGCTGGGTAATGGAAGTACCAGTAATGGAAGGCTGGGTGCTTTTTAAGGAGATGAAAACAGAAACCCAGGAAACCTTAGAGGGATGAGAGACACCTGGGCTGCACGACTGGGGTGAAGCTGTTGGACTTGATGAGGCAGAGATGGAAACTCCTTTTCCCTGCCCTGGCAGAGGGAGTGGGACATGAGGCCCTACCTGCTCCGGGGCACCTGCTCACATATCCATCCTCTC
>NW_016691303.1:4166-6170 GCF_001604755.1 Lepidothrix coronata | reverse complement strand
CGGGGTGCCCGGTCTGACCCCCGGTGCCCCCCCAGGACTACATCCACAGCACGCACGGCAAGGAGATGGACCTGCTCCGCACCACGGTCAAGGTGCCCGGCAAGCGCCCGCCCAGGGCCATCTCGGCCTGCGGGCCCTCGGCCAGCATCAACGGGCTGGTGCGGGACCCCGAGCCGGGCGGTGAGTGCCGGGGGGGCACCGGGGGCGGGGGGGACACCGGGGGGGACACGGCCGGGTCACCGTCTGTGCCCCCCCCACAGGGGGTGTCCCCTCCGTGGGGCTGAGCCTCCCCCCCGAGCCGGGGCTGAAGGTGGTGGGCAAGGGCGAGCGGTCGCTGCAGCGCTGCGCCTCGGCCTCCAGCGCCAAGCTCGTCTCCTCAGGTGAGTGCCACCGGCCGAGCTCATCTCCTCAGGTGAGTGCCACCGGCCACGCTCACCTCCTCGGGTGAGTGCCACCGGCCACGCTCACCTCCTCGGGTGAGTGCCACCCGCGCCCGGGGCCGCAGCCACCTCCCGGGGCACGGGCGGGGCCTGTCCTGTGGTGGCCTCGCTGAGCGCGGTGGCTCCTGAGGAGCTCGAGGACCCGGTGGCCGTGGTGGCCCTGGTGGCCACGGGGAGCCAGGTGGTCCTGGTGAGTCCAGGACCTGGTGGTCCTTGGTGGCCCTGGTGGCCACGGTGACCCTGGTGGGTTTGGTGAGCCCAGGGACCTGGTGGCCTTTGGTGGCCCCGGTGATCCCAGTGTCCCTGGTGGCCTTTGGTGGCCNTGGCAACTCAAGGCTCCAGCAGTGGGGGCCAGGCGGGCACCCCGGTGTCCCCGGCCGTGCCACGCGTACCAAGCCCCGTCCCCGCCCCTGTGCCCGCAGACTCGCCGCGGCAGCGACTCGGAGAAGCGCAGCCTGGACAGCCGGGGCGAGGCCACCGGCAGCGGCCGCGCCATCCCCATCAAACAGGTGGGTGCTGGCCCTGGCGAGGGACACGGGGGGGGTGCCAGTGCCCCCCTGTGCCCTCACGGCCCCCTGTCCCCTTTGGGGTGCCAGTGCCCCCACAGCCCCCTGTCCCCTTTGGGGTGCCAGTGCCCCCACAGCCCCCTGTCCCCTTTGGGGTGCCAGTGCCCCCCGTGTGCCCTCACAGCCCCCTGTCCCCTGGTGAGGTGCCAGCGTCCCCATGTGCCCTCACAGCCCCCTGTCCCCTTTGGGGTGCCAGTGCCTCCCGTGTGCCCCCACAGCCCCCTGTCCCCTTTGGGGTGCCAGCGTCCCCCTGTGCCCTCACGGTCTCCTGTTCCCCGGTGGGGTGCCAGTGCCCCCGTTTGCCCTCACAGCCCCCTGTCCCCTTTGGGGTGCCAGTGCCCCCACAGCCCCCTGACCCCTTTGGGGTGCCAGCGTCCCCCCTGTGCCCTCACGGCCCCCTGTCCCCTTTGGGGTGCCAGTGCCCCCCTGTGCCCCCACAGCCCCCTGTCCCCTTTGGGGTGCCAGTGCCCCACATGCCCCCACAGCCCCCTGTCCCCTTTGGGGTGCCAGTGCCCCCCGTGTGCCCTCACAGCCCCCTGGCGAGGCCCTGGCCCTGGCGAGGGACATAGGTGGGGTGCCAGCGTCTCCGTGTGCCCTCACAGCCCCCTGTCCTCCGGTGGGGTGCCAGTGCCCCCACATGTCCTCACAGCCCCCTGTCCCCTTTGGGGTACCAGTGCCCCCTGTGCCCTCACGGCCCCCTGTCCCCTTTGGGGTGCCAGTGCCCCCCGTGTGGCCCCACAGCCCCCTGTCCCCTTTGGGGTGCCAGTGCCCCCCGTGTGCCCCCACAGCCCCCTGTCCCCTTTGGGGTGCCAGTGCCCCCCGTGTGCCCTCACAGCCCCCTGTCCCCTTTGGGGTGCCAGTGCCCCCCGTGTGCCCTCACAGCCCCCTGTCCCCTTTGGGGTGCCAGTGCCCCCCGTGGGCCCTCACAGCCCCCTGTCCTCCGGTGGGGTGCCAGTGCCCCCACAGCCCCCTGTCCCCTTTGGGGTGCCAGTGCCCCC
>NW_016691303.1:0-1343 GCF_001604755.1 Lepidothrix coronata | reverse complement strand
AGGTGGGTGTGCCACGGGCAGGTGGGTGTGCCGCGGGCAGGTGGGTGTGCCACGGGCAGGTGGGTGTGCCGCGGGCAGGTGGGTGTGCCACGGGCAGGTGGGTGTGCCGCGGGCAGGTGGGCGTGCCGCGGGCAGGTGGGTGTGCCGCGGGCAGGTGGGTGTGCCATGGGAAGGTGGGTGTGCCACGGGAAGGTGGGTGTGCCACGGGCAGGTGGGCGTGCCACGGGCGCGTGTCCCCAGCCCCGGGTCGCCCACGGCACCGTGGGGACGAGCCCACCGTCCACCACCCCGGGGGCTCCGACGGACGGAGGATCCGGGGCCGATCCCGCCCCTCACTCGCCCCCCACCCCGTGCCACGCTCAGCCGCGCTGCCCCCCTCGCTGTGCCACCGCCTGCCACCCCCCTGCACTGCCCCCGGGGGCTTCGCGGGCCCCCCCTGTGACCGTGTCCCCGTTTCCTCTCTCCGCTGCCGCTGCCCGGACCCTCCGCAGCCAAGCGCAAAATGTGGAAATTAAAAAGCTTTGGTAGTTTAAGAAATATTTATAAAACAGGTAACGTGGCGCCCGCGGTGCCTCCCCCGCATGTGGCTGTGCCCCCCACCCCCCCTTTGCCTGCCGCCAGCGCATCCCCCGCACCCACACGGGGGGTCCCGGGAGCGGGGGGGGGGTGGGCACCACCGGGGGTGGGCACCACCGGGGAGGGGGGGTCGGCCGGGGCGGAATTTGGGCGCAGGGGAGGGCGTGGGGGGCCGGAGCGGGGGGCGCCGGGGCAGCCCCGGTGCCCCTCGGGTGAGAGACCCCCCCTCCCAGCGCCCCCCCCGGGGGGTCTCTGGTCCCGCAGAGGAGGAGAACTTCGAGTTCCTGATCGTGTCGAGCACGGGGCAGACGTGGCACTTCGAGGCCGGCAGCTTCGAGGAGCGCGACGCGTGGGTGCAGGCCATCGAGAGCCAGATCCTGGCCAGCCTGCAGTGCTGCGAGAGCAGCAAGAACAAGGTGGGCCCGCCCGGGGGGGGCTGGGGGGGGCCTGGTGTCACCCACCCCCCCCGCGTCACCTGCTGAGCCCCCCGTCCCCCCCAGGCGCGCGTGGACTCCCAGAGCGAGGCCGTGGCCATCCAGGCCGTCCGCAACGCCCGCGGGAACTCGCTCTGCGTCGACTGCGGGGCACCCAGTGAGTGCGGGGGGCTGGGGGGGCACGGGGGGCACGGGGGGACACGGGGCAGGGGGAACGTCCTGGAGCCGTGGGTGACCCGGGGACGGGGGCCCTGCAGTGTCCCGAGCCCGGGGGGTGGTGTCACGTCGTGCCACGGGGGGGACGTCGTGTCGCACGTGGCACCGCGGGGCCCG
>NW_016691302.1:4259-6176 GCF_001604755.1 Lepidothrix coronata | reverse complement strand
CCCCGTCCCCGTCCCCGTCCCCGTCCCCGTCCCCGTCCCCGTCCCCGCCGCCCCCCCGGGCTCTACCCCAGGTGGAGCCGCTGGTGCCGGACGAGCGCGGAGCTGCCCCCGAAGCCCTTCCCGCAGTCGCCGCACTTGTGGGGCTTCTCGCCCTGCCCGGCGGCGCCGCGGCCGCGCCGGTGGGACGGGAGGGTCGGGAGGGTCGGGAGGGTCGAGCCCCCCGGGAAGCCCCTCCCGCAGCGGGGCCGGGCCCGCCCCGAGTGGCTCCGCTGGTGCCGCAGCAGCGCCGAACTCCCCGCGAAGCTCTTCCCGCAGCTGGGGCAGGGCAAGGGGGGCTTCTCCTCCTCCTCCCCCCCCTCCCCGTCCCCTCCGTGCCCCCGGCGGTGCTTGAGGAAGGCCGAGCTGTAGCTGAAGCTCCTCCCGCAGTCGGGGCAGGCGAAGGGTCTCTCGCCCCGCGGGTGCGTCCTCAGGTGGGTGCCGAGCTCGGGGCCGCGCCCGGGGCTCCTCCCGCACTCCCCGCAGCCGGGCGGGGGTCTCTGCCCGGGTCTCTCCCGGGGTCTCTGCCCGGGTCTCTCCCCGCGCCGGTGCCCGCCCAGCTCGGCGCTCCAGCCGAAGCTCTGCCCGCACTTGCCGCAGGCGAGCTGGGGGGGGTCCCGGTGGTCCCGGTGGTCCTGGCGCTGCTTGTCCGGGCCCCCCCCGCGCCCCCCCGAGTGCAGGCGCTGGCGGTGGGCGTTGCGGTTGGAGCTGCGGGTGAAGCTCTTCCCGCAGTCCAGGCACTTGTAGGGCTTCTCCTCCGCCGTGGGGCCGAAGCCGCTCCGCCCGCAGCGGTGCCCGAAGCCCCTCGGGCCGCCCCCGCCGCGACCCCCGCGCCGGCCCCCGCGACCCCCCCCGCCCCGCGGGAGGCGGGCGGGGGGCTGCGCGGGAGGGTGGGGGGGGTCCCAGGGGTGCCAGGGGGGCTGGCAGCACTCCCCGAGGGGGGCGGGGGGCTGCGGGACCCCCTCCTCGGGGCGGGGCAGGGCGGCGTCCAGCTCGGGGGGTTCGGGGGACTCCGACTCTTCCTCCTCCTCCTCCTCCTCGCTGCCCGTGCCGTCATCTGCCGCGGGGGGGGGGTGGACAACGGGGTCATTCCCGGCGCTGGGGGCGGTGGGAAACCCCCGGGATGACGGTGATGGTGATGATGATGATGATGGGGGGGGAAGGGGGGTCCCAGCTCACCTGCGGGGGCCACCCTGAGGATCTGCCACTCCTTGGAGTCGTTGGGGTCCGGCACGCCCAGTTCGCCCAGTTCCTCCTCCAGCTCCAGCCGGGACACCACGGTGGGTTTGGGGATGGGGAAATCTGCTCCCGAGGAACGCAAAAAAATTAATAAATAATTTTTAAAAAGGCGGAAATCGGGCGGAAATCGGGCGGAAATCGGGTTCTGCTCCCGTTCCATCGGGGTCCGATTAAGATTTTCATCCAACGCCGGTGCCGGACTTCGCCCTCATTATTTCGGGGGTTTTTTTTTTTTGGGGGGGGGGAGGAGGAATCACCCGAGGGGGGGCACAGAAGGATCCCGGCCTTACCCAGCAGGATCAGGGACTCGTAGTTCTCCTGCATGACGGCGGCGGCTCCGGGACGACGGGAAAGGAGGGTCGGGACCCCCCTCCCGGGCCCCCCCCGGGCCCCGCGGAGGACCCCCCGGTGCCGGCGATGCTCGGGGGGTCCGGGGCTCCCCCCCGGCCGCTCGGGGAAGCTCCGCCCGGGCGCCGGATGGAGCCGCCGCCGCTGACCCAGGAAGTTCAGCCTCCGCCGGCGGCAGCGCCTCCTCCTCCTCCTCCTCCTCCTCATCCCCTTCTCCATCCTCCTCCTCCTCATCATCATCCCCTTCTCCATCCTCCTCCTCCTCCTCCTCATCCCCTTCTCCATCATCCTCCT
>NW_016691302.1:0-1854 GCF_001604755.1 Lepidothrix coronata | reverse complement strand
TCCCCGTGGTGTCTCTGTGGTGTCCCCATGGTGTCCCAATGGTGTCCCCATGTCCCTGTGGTGTCCCCGTGCTGTCCCCGTGGTGTCCCCATGTCCCCGTGGTGTCCCCGTGGTGTCCCAATGGTGTCCCCATGTCCCCGTGGTGTCCCCATGTCCCCGTGGTGTCCCCCCATCCCCGTGGTGTCTCTGTGGTGTCCCCATGGTGTCCCAATGGTGTCCCCATGTCCCCATGGTGTCCCCGTGGTGTCCCCATGTCCCAATGGTGTCCCCATGTCCCCGTGGTGTCCCCGTGGTGTCCCCATGTCCCCGTGGTGTCCCCATGGTGTCCCCATGGAGTCCCCATGGTGTCCCCGTGTCCCCATGGTGTCCCCATGTCCTCATGGTGTCCCCATGTCCCCAGTGGTGTCCCCATGTCCCCATGGTGTCCCCATGGTGTCCCCATGTCCCCATGGTGTCCCCCCGTCCCCGCCGTGCCCTCAGTGCCTCAGTGCCACGTACTCCACGGTGTCCCCGTGGTGTCCCCATGGTGTCCCCGTGGTGTCCCCATGGTGTCCCCCCGTCCCCGTGGTGTCCCCGTGGTGTCCCCATGTCCCTGTACTGTCCCCGTGGTGTCCCCCCGTCCCTGCCGTGCCCTCAGCGCCTCAGTGCCACGTACTCCACGGCGTCCCCCACGTCCCCGGTGTCCCAATGGTGTCCCCATGTCCCCGTGGTGTCCCCATGGTGTCCCCATGTCCCTGTACTGTCCCCATGTCCCCATGGTGTCCCCATGGTGTCCCCCCGTCCCCGCCGTGCCCTCAGCGCCTCAGTGCCACGTACTCCACGGTGTCCCCAACATCCCCATGGTGTCCCCGTGGTGTCCCCGTGGTGTCCCCGTGGTGTCCCCCCGTCCCCGCCGTGCCCTCAGTGCCTCAGTGCCACGTACTCCACGGTGTCCCCCACGTCCCCGGTGTCCCCGTGGTGTCCCCGTGGTGTCCCCATGTCCCCATGGTGTCCCCATGTCCCTGTACTGTCCCAATGGTGTCCCCATGTCCCCATGGTGTCCCCATGTCCCCGTGGTGTCCCCGTGGTGTCCCCCCATCCCCGCCGTGCCCTCAGCGCCGCAGTGCCACGTACTCCACGGTGTCCCCATGTCCCCATGGTGTCCCAATGGTGTCCCAATGGTGTCCCTGTGTCCCTGTGGTGTCCCCCCGTCCCCGCCGTGCCCTCAGCGCCTCAGTGCCACGTACTCCACAGTGTCCCCGTGGTGTCCCCATGTCCCCATGTCCCTGTACTGTCCCCGTGGTGTCCCCCCGTCCCCGCCGTGCCCTCAGTGCCTCAGTGCCACGTACTCCACGGTGTCCCCCCCGTCCCCGGTGTCCCCATGTCCCCATGGTGTCCCCATGGTGTCCCCGTGGTGTCCCCCCGTCCCCGCCGTGCCCTCAGTGCCGCAGTGCCACGTACTCCATGGTGTCCCCAGTGTCCCCGTGGTGTCCCCATGGTGTCCCCATGTCCCTGTGGTGTCCCCCCATCCCCATGGTGTCCCCCCGTCCCCGCCGTGCCCTCAGTGCCGCAGTGCCACGTACTCCACGGTGTCCCCATGGTGTCCCCCCATCCCCATGGTGTCCCCCCGCTGTGCCCTCAGTGCCGCAGTGCCACGTACTCCACGGTGTCCCCCCCGTCCCCGGTGTCCCCGGGGGGTGGCCCCGGGCAGGGCAGGGCCAGCGCGGCGTAGACCAGTGTCCCCTCCCCGTCCCCATCCCCGTCCCAGGGGGGGGCCGAGGGGACGTTCTCGTAGTCGGGACCCTCCGGGGCCTGTGGGGACATCGGGGGGGTCACCAGGACAGGGGGGACACTGGGGGGACATTGGGGGACATA
>NW_016691301.1:0-6188 GCF_001604755.1 Lepidothrix coronata | reverse complement strand
AGAAAAAAAATCTGCTTTTCAAGATTCAAAAGATTATAAACTGCCAACAGAAATAATGGAAAGACAGGTTTTGTCAGTTGATACGTAGAGAACAGCTCACTGCTTTACGATGAACAATACAAAGAGCAGGCTAAATATAAGATGTGCCACATCTTTAAGTGCTTTTGTGCACGATATGAAAAACAAGTGGATGTGGTTTGCTTTTCTGCTTTTGGTGGAGTTCAGCAGAAGAAAACAGAATATAAGACTGTGAAAAGAGTGTGTTAAAATAATAAGAGATGGGCACGTGCGTCGCTCAAGGACTGTGGTTTAACTGCTATTCAAGAAAAAGCAGCGAATCGTGAGGCTTCCTGGCATGGCCACAAGGTGGTAAATCAGAGGCTTCCCGTGGAGCTGCCAGCACAGGACTCAGCAGCACTCCAGAACACAAATACAGCACGGGATCAGGGGCAGAGAGGACACCCTGTCACAGATGCCACAGCTCTGAGCCAACCCAACCCCACCACTGACCCCGCTGACCAGGGCACTGCGCTCACACCAAGGCACAAGGAACTGGGGCCTCACTACTGACAGATGTTACAGGTGATCTGGAGAGAAAGGTACACAGAAAAAAGTTTAAGGTCAAAGGTACTGAATGAGCAGTTTAGAGAAGGGCTAAAGGAGCACAAGGATGTCATCCCTGCTAAATTTCTGAGAAATAAACAATGTACAAACTCTGAAGAAAAAAAAAAGGGTGTAGTGGTGTGTGAAAAGAATAAAAATCAAAAGCTTTCTCAAAGGCACTCAAATAATGGAAGTGAAGGGGACACTGGTCACTTATCCAAGAGATCATTCTGGCTATGCCCAAGGCCCACCAGATTTGGAACAACCTGCTGCTGTTTTCACTGATCTCGCCTGTCACTACCCGCCTCAACAAGAACCTGCCTTTAAACTAATTAATTCATTTTCCCAAGCCCTGTTGTATTACTTCAATGCTTTCACAAAGTAACTACCAACTACTACCTTCCTAATTTGAGATGTTCTAGGCCCCCAGAGGTTTTATTATTTTTACATTTTATTGTATTAGGTGCTTTTAAACAGCTTTTCTGAAAGTGCAGAATTCAAGCTGTTATCGGTCGAACACAAATTTCACTTCTACACCGGTAATTGCAGTTTTTTCTTCAGAAAAAAAACAGTTAATATAGACAAAGTATAACGACCTTTCCTCTTAGTTTCCAATCAAAAATCTGCTCAGAAAAGCTCATAAGAAATTACACAATCAGGTTTGGGAAGCACGATGACATTAAAGAACTGTTCATATTCTCTGGAAGGATGGGGAAGTTTTTTGTCAGCCTGTCATCCAACCACTTTAACATGCTTTGGATCATTTTTCTGGGCACAGTTATAGCTTCTCACCACTGTACTGCCACTATGATTTACATCCATAAAATCTGGCAGGAGCTACAAAAAAAACCCAACAAAAAACAGCAATTGAATCTCTAGCTGGAAGGCACTCATTTACAAAACCTGTAATGACTCGAAGTCTAGCTGTTAAAACTTTAAAGAAAAATGAAAATTAAGATTTAATCAAAGAAACAGATTCAAGAAAGCTCAGCAACATGAAGAAAGGATATAGGAGAAGGACAGCTGAAGAAAATGACAGGCACAATTCACACTGAATTGTTACCTTTAGAATAGAATTATTATTACAGAAGAGTATTGTCCTACATTACCTTGTTTTCTGAGCATGTGTCATCATCCACCTCCATCAAAAATATGATCCCTTTTGGACGCCAACAAATACACATGAAATTAAACAATCTCAGTACCAGAAATTACTTAGGATTATGAAAAATGAGGCCATGGCATAATTGCCAAACAATTCATTAAAGGATATTAAAGCACTTAAGTAGGAATGAATATATTTTTAAAGAACCAATCTGTGTTTTTATCAGAAGAATGCTGAAGCACAAACTGACAACTGTGACAAATGTTTCAAAGAATTAACACGCTCTTGATATTCTTTAGGCTATAAAAAAATTAAGACATCTATGGGTTAAAAAGCAGCAAAACATTGTTGTGAATCAAAGCAGTTCAAAAAAACCTTATGGGTAGGAAATTAATTGAACTGGTACCCTGAAATCCTGTGGTAGGACAAGTGTATGTGTAAACTATGGGGAAACCAGAGAGGGGCAGATTTTAAAGAGGCAGTTTTTCAGTTATACAGAGATGAGAGGAGATGAGGATTTACGAGCTGTAAGAAGCTACAGGAATCAGCAGCACACCAACCAAAGGAGAAAAACCCCAAACAAACAAACAACAGCAATCACTAACTTCTTACATATTGTCTTTGGTTGTTTAATATCAAGAAATACTTTTTACAGAATATGTGAAGACTATTCCTTTGAAATTCATTCTGTGTCAATACCTTCTCTGTGGCTCTCTGCTAAACCAGGAGAGGCTTTACTTTCTCTGAATTGCTTGCTGTTTTCTACATTTTATCACATCTCTCTTCAAAACCCAAATTTCTTTCATTTACAGGCTTTTGTACCAAAATGGTATGACTAGAACAGACTTTACATTGTATAGTGAAGGTACTTTTCTTGCATTATAAACTTAGACCTACTAAAACAATTTTCCACAAGATACTATTGAACTTACAGCAGGATTTAGAGACAGGAACGAACATTTGCAATAATAATAACTTAAAAAAAAAAAAAAGGCAACCCAAACCATCCAAAGTTACATTAGCAAGGATTAGAAGTATTATCTTGAAGATTTTAAAATTACTGCTTTAAAAAGTCTTGTATCAGAAAGGAGTTTTCAACACCCAGCCAGAGGTGCTCAGTAGTTGAAGAGAAGGGAATGGGGAAGAGATGTTTAGGGTTTCCCCCTCATTTCCTTGCTGTCTTGCCAATTAAGCTCAGAATGTTTCCCAGGTGTATGATAAATTTAAGGGATGGGAAGTCACATACACGTTTAGTGGTATTTCAACTGGACTCTGTACAGCATCTCCAATGTCTGAATCAAAAGCATTCTGAGTAATGTCAGATAAAAGTTAATAGGAAAAAGAAACCAACAGAAAGGCTATTGATACACCTTTAAAAAATGTAACACAAAAATAATTAACCACTGACTTCTTGGCATGTAAAAGTTCTATACAAATTTTAAAAATTTTATTTGCAGGTACTAACCTCTTGAAAAGCTCACTCTGTATTTACACTAATTCTTTTAACAAGTTTATCTCAAATTAAAGCATATTTAAAACAATCATGATTGCATTAACTTTTCTGCTTTAAATTATTACCCAATTAGTGCTTTATTCACATTTTAAAAACTTGTACAATTTATTACAAATATAAAACAGTGCAGTTTTTCATACATTATCCCAACTCTGAGACAAACACTTAAAAGACATGGAAAAAGATTTTGATTTCTATAAACATAACATTTGCATTACTCATACCCCTTTCTTCACTGTCCTCCCATAACCCCGATTTAAAAAGATCAAACATACAACATACTGTAGGTTTATTTTTATTCAAAAAGTTACTGTCTCAAGACATAAATACAAATCAGAAAACAGTACAATTAGGACAATAGAATGTGGAGGACAACAGGTTAAGGTAAATATATAAAACATTTTTAGCTGGTTGAAAACAAAGCTGTAAGAACTGCTTTCACAAAGAAACACTCCTTCAAGAGTAAGAAAAATCAACTTAGGTTTAAAATCATATATACAGTCCTCTCAGCAGTTCTATTAAATGCAGTGGTGTGAAAAACAATATAGGCAGTACTTTTAGACATGAGAATATTTATTTATGTAAAATGAGTTAGGCAGATCTAGTTTTGAGTTTGTTGTTACCCCATGACTTAGTAAAATAATTATATTTTATCATGATCCTTTAGATAATCTATGGTTTTTGGCTACCACAGCCGAATGTTTAATTTCTGAGTCTAAAAACAGGAAGCCTTTTTGTGTTCACCCATTCGGGGAGATTCTTGTATTGCAAGCGTATTAAGGCATGGAATGATTAAAATAATATACCTCAAGAACTGAGAGACAACTGACAAAAAATATACATATGTAATATAAGTTAATATTTCCTTTAAAATGATGTCTAGCTGCCTAAGCCTTGCAAAATGAGTCGATGTCAAAATGGCATAAATCCACTTTCTGTTTTAGACCAAATTTAATTTATTTGTGAATGGACACAAAACGAAGTTTAAAGCTTAGCTTTCAAAGAATATTATGGGTTGTTTATGAATTTCTATTATCCAATCTAATTTACATACAGAGGAAATGTACTGTAACCTGTTAGAAGTATCTTTAACCTGAAGACTGCTTGCAAAGACAGATAGATAAAACAATATAAAATACAAATTTAAAAATCATTTTTAAAGCATGAATTCTCATGCTCTTCTATTTTTAAACATTGTTAAACTTTCAATATATTTCTGAAACCTCATAATTTTAAGTTGGAATTTAAAAGTAAGAAAAAACTAAACAAACTGCGCAATTATAAAATCAGCACCAATTTATATATATATATAATTTTATTTAAAATTTAGATCCCTATTCCCACACTCTAATAAGCTGTATAATTTTTGTTTAGAATTTTTCTGCAAACATACTACAATAAGCTTCTTTTATTTGGAGACAAAATACAGTGGCACTACTGGAAGGAATTTCACAACATTACATTTTTCTTAAAGGACAAGCAAACTTTCAGGGTTGGTAATGGGCAAGCATGAGTGAGATCTGTTACGTTCTGGTAGCTCATAGTTTATGGACCTTTCTGAGAAGGCTAACATGAAGCTTTTGGAATAAAAGTGTGTTTTAGATTAAAAAGCTGTTAAAGTTCTGCTTTATGTACTTTTTTCCATGATTAATTAATACAAACCTTCTGTTGCTGAAGTTTGCATTTAATTGAAAATACTGACAACTCTTCTGGTTCTATCACTGTAAGAAAACCAATCCATCTACTGTTTCAGTTCATGGATGTGAACAGCAATCCAGCAGAGCTTATGGTTATTTAGTACAGCCAGCAAATGTATAGAGAGGGGCTCAAATCTGTACCAAACACCTCTCAGACTGTTAGAATAAAACTCAGAGGGAATACTTCTTATGATCCGGAAATAAACTGATAGCACATAAATAAAATATTGATTTGTTTTCCCAACAAAAAGTGTAGCTTATCCTCAAATTGTTTACTTGTCCTTTACATTTCTTTTTTTTTTTTTCAGGCAAACAAAACTGCCCCTTCAATGCACTTGATCTTGAAAGCATGTCATTCTCCTTAGAGAAAAATCTGTTCAGAATTTCACTGTATCTACCACAATTTTGTTTTGAAAAACTTCCTCTTCCACTTAGAAAATGACTTCACCACTGATTTATTTGCTGTTCTGGTATTAAAACATTGACACCCCAAGAACCTAAAAAAAAAGTTAGAAACGGTGTCAATTTTTAGTCTACTACACATTTAACAAAAAACAAAGAAATTAGTATATGTTTTAAGATTAAGACACTTCAAGATATGTTAAGGCATTATAAGTTTATTTTTCTTCCAAACCAGATTCACCACACTTCTGATTTAGGTAATGATACGAAAAGGGCTCCTCATTAGTTAGAAATATTTTTCTCACACTTCAAATTCATTAGATTCAGTAGGAATATGACAAAGCCTGTGTTTTAATTACTTTAGGTAATAATTGTGAAAGAATTTTTAGTTAGTTGCCTAACTCAGACTTCTCTGACAATGACATTCTATTGGGCTGAACCTGAAATCAAGTGTGTCATTTCCAGCAACTAAACCTGGGACAAAACACCCCGTACACCAGTTGCTGCTGCATCTGTGACCATGGAAACCACAGGTCACCTCACAGCAGCCAACCAGGAAACAAACTGAACACTCCCTATGAAATGTAGCCACTCTGTCAGGAAGACAGTGGGAAAAAAAAAAAAAATCAAGCAATCATCAGGTAAAATCAAACAACTGTCCTTTGGGACTGTGTGACTAAGGTAAGAAAAAGCTTTCCTGAAACAAAGAAGCAGTTTCCACTTCCTTCGTGAAAGCAAGCAGGTATCACCACTGATATGCCAAAAAAAACCACCACAACCAACCAGAGGATCCAGATTTTGTGACTGTCCTAGCTTTTACAGGACTTTATAAAATCAGAAAGAGTCACTAGGGACTTAATTTTCCTGA
>NW_016691300.1:5054-6191 GCF_001604755.1 Lepidothrix coronata | reverse complement strand
AAATTTTCCCTTCATCCCAAAAAAAAACCCCGAATGGAAACGGTTTGAAGGGAAAAAAAAAGCTGCTCCGGCCACAAAAAACCTCCCAAATCCGGGGATAAAAGGCCCGATTTTCTTGGGGGATGTTTTTCCTTCCTGCACTTCAAAGCTCATTGTGCTCCCTCCTCCTCCTTTTTTTTTTTTTCCCTCAAGGATCTCCAGCCCCATTCCAGACCCTGCTTCCCCTCGGCCAAATCCGCCCTCTGGAGAAAAGGAATTCGGTTTGATTTCGTTTCAAAAAGGAAAATAATTCTGATTTTTAAAGTTTTAATGAAGAAATAAAGCCCAGGCATGGCCCGGGCCTCATCGGCAGCTCCGCTGGAGCAGAGGATTCCCGGATCCTGCCGAAATCCTGCCCCTCCCTGTGGAATTTTCCCCTCACCTTTCGTTCCCTCGGCTTTCCCAGGCTCCTGTGATCCATTGTCTTCCCCCTGTGATCCATCCCTGTCCATCCCAGACTCCCATCCCAGACTCCCATCCCAGACTCCCATCCCAGACTCCCATCCCAGACTCCCATCCCAGATTCCCATCCCTGTCCATCCCAGATTCCCATCCCGGATTCCCATCCCTGTCCGTCCTGGATTCCCATCCCACATTCCCATCCCAGATTCCCATCCCAGATTCCCATCCCAGATTCCCATCCCTGTCCGTCCTGGATTCCCATCCCACATTCCCATCCCAAATTCCCATCCCAGATTCCCATCTCTGCCCATCCCAGATTCCCATCCCAGATTCCCATCCCAGATTCCCATCCCGGATTCCCATCCCTGTCCATCCCAGACTCCCATCCCTGCCCATCCCAGATTCCCATCCCAGATTCCCAACCCTGCCTATCCCAGATTCCCATCCTGGATTCCCATCCCTGTCCGTCCTGGATTCCCATCCCACATTCCCATCCCAGATTCCCATCCCAGATTCCCATCCCAGATTCCCATCCCTGTCCATTCCAGATTCCCATCCCACATTCCCATCCCGGATTCCCATCCCAGATTCCCATCCCGGATTCCCATCCCTGTCCGTCCTGGATTCCCATCCCACATTCCCATCCCAGATTCCCATCCCAGATTCCCATCCCAGATTCCCATCCCTGTCCATTCC
>NW_016691300.1:0-1492 GCF_001604755.1 Lepidothrix coronata | reverse complement strand
CTTCCAGCAGGGAAAATGCTCCGGGGGTGTGTTCCCAGCTCCTTCCAGCAGGGAAAATGCTCTAGCAGTGTCTCCCCAGCTCCTTCCCGCGGGAAAAACGCTCCAAAAGCCTCTCCCTAAGTCCTTCCCTGGGGGAAACTGCTCCAGTGGCCTCTCCCCGACCAGTTCTCGCAGGAAAACCACTCCAGCAGCTTCTCCCCAACTCCTTCCCGGGGGGAAACCACTCCAGGAGTGTCTCCCCAGCTCCTTCCCGCAGGGAAAGGGCCCCTCCCCGCCCTCGGGATTTGCTCCGAGGAGCCGCAGTCCCCCGAGGATCCATCCCTTCGTCCTTCCCTTCATCCTTCCCTTCATCCTTCCCTTCATCCTTCCCTTCATCCTTCCCTTCATCCATCCCTTCATCCATCCCTTCATCCTTCCCTTCATCCTTCCCTTCATCCATCCCTTCATCCTTCCCTTCATCCCGCCGCGCTCCCGAAAAAGCGGATTTTGGGGGAAAAGCCGCGATTTTTTGGGCCTCCTTCAGAGCTGGGGTGCGGGGACGTTTCCCGGCGCATCCCTTGCAGCTCCAGGGAAATCTGGGAATGCGGAGCTCGAGGGCTCGGGGATGAGCGCGGATCTTCCCCCGCCCCCTTCCCGGCCGAGGCACCGGATTCGGGGGGATTTTGGGAAGCCTGGAATGAGCCAAACCCCTCAAAGCTGCCCCCGCGTCTCCCCTCAGGTTCCAGCCCCGTTGGAATCGGAGCCGGAGCCTCCCGGGAGGGAGGAAGGGAAGCGGCTCCATCCCCTCCGAACGCCGGGAATGCCGAGGGCGCCGATCCAGACCGGGATTTCTGGCGGAAGGAGCCGGGTTTGGTGGGGTTTTTTTTGGGATGCCGAGCACGGAAACTCTTCGGGGGGGGGATTTATTTGGGACTCGCCGGGAAGAAAAAAACGAGGCGAGTTTTCTCCTCCGGGATCTGCGGGAGCACCGCTGCCCTTCCCGACGGCATTCCCGCTGCCATTCCCGCTGCCATTCCCGACGGCATTCCCGATGGCATTCCCGCTGCCATTCCCGATGTCCCGACGTCCTTCCCGACCCACCCCCGCGGGCAGGAGGTGCCAGGATCAGGCGGGACCAGGACAATTCCTCCGGGATTCTGGGAAGGGCTGGAGCCCCCCCCCACCCGCCTCCAAGGACCGACATCCCAAAGGACCGAGCGCCGATCCCGCTTTTTATTCCCGCTCCCAAAGCCCGGGTGTGGATCCCGCTTTTTATTCCCGCTCTGAAAATCCGGGATGTCCCCCTGGATTGTGTCGCTGCCCCCCCCCCCTCCCTCCCGGGGGGTGTGGGGAGGATTTGGGGGGTCGTGACACCCTCCCCTCGCTCCCACCCCGGGGACAGCCTCCAACTGCGCCGCTGGAACGACCCAATTCCTCGGAATTTACGGGAAAATAAGGCTGGATGCCCCCAAAAACCCGAGCCCAACCGGGAGGAGCGGGGGGGGGGGGGGGG
>NW_016691299.1:3269-6201 GCF_001604755.1 Lepidothrix coronata | reverse complement strand
ATAGCCAGTTGCCTAGACAAAGTGTATAAAAAACTTCAACTTTAGTCGCTCAGTGCAAAAATAAGATTAAAAATCAAGTTGGCAAATTCAAAACCGGTGAAAAGTTGCATAATTAGATTGTGGAGTTTATCTCCAAAAGAACTCCTAAAGCTAAAACCTTAACTAATAGAGAAAGGTTGAGGTAGTTACTGGATACAACATTGGGTACTCAAAGGTAAAATATTTGTTGTGAATAGAGTTTTGTAAGGATAGAAAATTGCATCAGTCAGGGCTTAAACACCATCTCTGTAAAACTGAGGATATAGGAGGGACATATGACTGTCATGGTCAGCTCATCATGGGGGACCCAATTAAATTGCCTAAAAGTGTGCAGATAATGTCATCCTTAATTCCCTGGGGTATCCAAGATATTCTTAGGGGACTGGTAAATACAGGATCCATAGAAACCCTGTGCTTCTTCAGAGTGACATAGCCCCTGCAGCTGTGAGGATATACTTGATGTACTAGAATGTTCTTCTCCAATGTTATTGCATCATTATAAGTTAAGCTGGCTCTGGATGGCATTGGCAGAGGTTGCCCAGAGAAGCTGTGGCTGCCCCATCCCTGGAAGTGTTCAAGGCCGGGTTGGACGGGCCTTGGAGCAACCTGGGATATTGGAGGGTGACCCTGCCCATGGCAGGGGAGTTGGACTAGATGATCTTTCAGGTCCCTCCCAACCCAAACCACTCTGTGATTCTAAGATATTATCACCTCTGATCCCTTTTATTAGTTTATTCAGATTGCTTTCCTTAGGAAAGAAATCTCCTCTATCAGTGTTTGAATTATAATAAACTTTATTTGGTTACCTACCTGCCTGTCTGTGCATTTCCTAATTATGCTTGCAAGATAGAAATCCATAAAATGAGACTGCTTATCACTTGTGGATTTTTTTGATGATACAAAGGAGTTATTGTACAGGATTAACTAATTTGTCCAAAATCAAAGAAGAAGCCTGTGCTGCAGCTTGGAACAGCTTGCAGGTCAAAACTTATTTTCTCTCCCTGTGTGGACAGAGAGAAATTAAGTTAAAGGGAAGAAAAAAAGCTATGGTAAAGCAGTAAAATTAAGTTGAAATCAAACTTTAACCCTTGATGCCTTTGAGTACTGAGCACTAGACAAGGACCATTCTCCAGGCCTGGACACAGCAGCATCCATGGCCAGTTCCACCTCCTAAGCAGGGCCCAGAAATTTTGGGGAACAGTTTTAGATGCCCAGGAGCCACTCTAAAGCTTTAACAGTAGACAAAACTGTAGCACCTGACAGGGTTATGAAGTGTTTAATTCACCTTTGTAGCTTCTGGGTCTGGTCAGATATTTGCTTGGTTGCTCTTTCTTAAAGAACAATCTAATTCATGAAACAAAATTTGATTACGTATTTTCTAAATGGAATTATAATGACTACAGATTCTCATTTTGTAGGAAAAAAGAAAAATAAATAAAAAGGGAAAAATTAAAAAATACTATTGAAAGTGAAGTGTCAAAACACATTATTTTAACATTACTAGATTAAAAAGTTTATTTCCCTGTTCTAAGCAATTTTTCATGTTAGTGGACTTTATTTCATATAAAATACCAGGAATTAATTTAGACACAAAATATTTTGCGTGTCTGATAAACTGATAGTTTGGATTTGATTTGACTGACTGATGGATTGATTTTTCTGTTGTGGTTTGTGAAAAAACAAAGGGAGATTGTCCTATAAAGAGACTGGATTTTGGGTCCCCCTCTCTTCCTCCTTTCTTGGAAATGGTTTTAAAACTTCATCACATGTTAAAAAAGCCAAAGGAACCCTGAAGGAAAACAGATATTATTTTAAAAGATTGGGGAAATCAAGGAGAAAGTTGTGAAGATGGGATTTTCAGAAGCACCTACATGAGTTGGGATCAGAATTCTCATGTAAAGTCCTATGGTTTTATGTATCAAAATGGACCAAATTTACTCAACACACTGGTGAAATATTAGGAAGACCCCTGTGTACATGTAGTTTTATATTTTCTTTAATCTATCATTTTTCTGACCTACTGTGTCCTAATGTTCCTTTCCATCAGCTTTGTCCTTATTCAGGGAAATTCCAGTTTATTAAATGTTTCTGCATAATCTGATTGCCATCCACTGCAAACACATCACAGGCCACAGAACTCCATACACCTGACCTGGCATTTACTCCAGCCCACAGATTCTCAGTGCAACCCATAAAGGACATTTGGCATTGCTCTGCCTTGCCAAATCCACCTCAGGGTTAAGCTTCATATGTTCTCTTTTGCATCAGTTCCTTTAAAGATGGTACTTTCTTTAATGAGCTGTCAGAGCTAAGCATTTCTCTGCAGTTAAATGGTACTACACTTTCCTTGGATTTATTCATGCTGATAATTATGGAACACAACACTGTCCCCATCTGCAAGCCGGGAGTTAGTGGCAGGTACAGCGCACGGGAAGCTCGGAGTGTCGGAGCCATCGGGTCGTCTTGAACAGGACCACTTGATGCAGAGCACACAAAAGTGAGGATTTGTCACACCAGATTGAACCAATGACCCCCTCAAGTACCCCTGGAAACATTCTGGTCCTGATCTTTAGGGAAAAGGCACAAAGATGCCCCACATGTTGCCTGCCCATATTAGGTTTTAAGGTTCCTTTCATCCTTGCCCAAGGATCAGGGAAAGGATATAAAGAGAATTTACTCTATATTCTTCCATTGCTACTTTTATTGTCTCACTGAGAATGAGACACAGTTTTCATAGAATCATGATGAATCACAATTGTTTGAGTTGGAAGGGACCTTCAAGATCATCTTGTTCCAACCCCCTGCCATGGCCAGGGACACTTTCCACTAGACCAGGTTGCTCAGAGCCCCATCCAGCTTGGCCTTGAATATTTCCAGAGGTGGGGCATCCAAA
>NW_016691299.1:0-1416 GCF_001604755.1 Lepidothrix coronata | reverse complement strand
CCTTTGGGTTCAATGGGGCCTTAGAGAACATCTCCTTCCAAACCCCTGCCATGGGCAGGGACACCTTCCACTAGCCCAGGTTGCTCCAAGCTCTGTCCAACCTGGCCTTGGACACTTCCAGGGATGGAGTAGCCACAGCTTTTTTGGGCAACCTGTGCCAGGGCCTCACCACCCTCAGAGGGAAGAATTTCTTCCTAATATCTAGGAATATTTATCATATTTAACTTCTGCCTAACTAATGTTGAAAGGATTAATCTCACATTATTTCTTTATTCTGGTCTGAGACTGAGTCAGGCTTGGAGGTGCCAACCGAGATCTTTCACTGACACCCACAGGCTTTGCCTTTCATCTTTCCCCCACTGCCACCATTCAAACAAAAGATCAATACTCAAACCCTTTCTTTATTTCCCACTGTCAGTTTAGATGCAGCTTTCCCCTTATAAGAAGAGGAAATGCCTAAAGTGTCACAGTAAATGCAATTACCAGCGTCTGGTTAAAGTTTGGGGCTCGGGTTTTTTTTTTGTTTGTTTGTTTTCCTCCTTGCCCAGCTCCCACACTTAAGTGGGAGTTCATTCCAGTGAAAGCCTGACGTATTTAAAAATCCATGAGTGAGACGATCTTGTATAAAGAGATGATGTGACAATAAAGCAGAAGTTAAGTGACACCAAAGTCCCCTTGTCTCACAGGCACATGCACACCCGGAGTCCCATCTGCTGGCTCCCGATAACTCATTTGCACGGGGCAGGACGAATGGCTCCGTTCGGAGCAGGCGGAATCAGCTGCAGCACACGTGCCTCTTGCTCTCTAATTCTTTATTGTTATTCCCTGAACTCCGGTGGCCCCGAGCAGCGGGAGACAGGGACACATGTAACAGCTCTCACCCTCTGGCCCAGATACCAACCCCTTTTTTTTTTTTTTTTTTTGTTAGGCTACAAACACTTCCCAGGACTCTCATTCAGTACGGCGGAGCCGTTCCGAGAACTCGGCTGACGCTCACATGGAGCTCGTTTTCTGTCCCTTTTAGCACTGCCCCTGCTCAGGAGGATAAAACACTTGCAGCCCATCCAGGCTTTCAATGAACAAACCTTCAGCAAAGCTTCACCAGAAAAAAAAAAAAAAACAAAACAAAAACAAATAAAGGGAAACGTCTAGGAAATCCATCTCTGTATCACAGCGGCAGCAATCCGGAGCCAAGCAGGAATTTTTTCCCAAGTAACAAGGAGGTACTGCCCACACTTGGCTTATCTGGGCACTGATTTACATATATAACTCTCCGTGAAGAAGAGGTATCCGCTCTCTTTGACCTTAGTAAATCAAAAGCAGACAGGTCACAACTTTAACTTATTTCGCTGGATACCAATCCACCGACACAGAGAACTGTATAAAACATAACCCAGCTCTGGTCCCCACCATCTG
>NW_016691298.1:4999-6213 GCF_001604755.1 Lepidothrix coronata | reverse complement strand
GCAGCCACAGCTTCTCTGGGCAACCTGTGCCAGGGCCTCCCCACCCTCACAGCCAACAATTCCTTCCCAATATCCCATCTAACCCTGTCCTCTGGCAGTTTGAAGCCCTTTCCCCCTTGGCCAGTCACTACATGCTCTTGTAAATACCTTGTGTTTATTTTTGTGCATAGGGCAGCTTTTTGAGGACATAAACATGACATTTCAGGGTACAAAGACTTCAAGACACTTTGATTTCCCCCTTAGGCTGAATGTGAATCCTGCTTGCTCAGGTTGGAGAACATAAAAGCTGTTTATATAAAGGAAAGCTGATACATGGAGAGGTGCTAAATGGCTTTTGCAAGGCCCCAGAGCACCCCTTGCATCAGATTTTCCCTTGCTCCTGAACCTGCAGTGTTATCCCTAACCCATTCTGCTGTGTCAAACTACCTCTCGTGGTTTCTATTTTGTTGATTTAAGTTTAATTCTTCCCCTGAACTGCCCAATGAAAATTCCTTGAGATTCACTGGAGGGAAGGCAGGAAGCTGAAGGAAGGTGATGGGAGAGTCATCAAGGAATAGTTTTAGATCAAGGCTCAAAACCTCCCTGAGACACATTAACATAAACTAGGGAAAGGAAATAATGGCAAAATCAAGGGAGGTTTAAGTTGGATCTCAGGCAAAGGTTCTTCCCCCAGAGGCTGGTTGGTACTGCCCAGGCTCCCCAGGGCAGTGGGCACAGCCCCAAGGCTGCCAGAGCTCCAGGAGGGTTTGGATGATGCTCTGGGGCACAGGGTGGGATTGTTGGGGTGTCTGTGCAGGGCCAGGAGTTGGACTGATGGTCCTTGTGGGTCCTTTCCATCTCGGGGTATTCCAGGATTCTATGAACTGCCTGCCTACGACTGTTCCCTTCCACTCTCCAAGCCCTGCCACAGTTCCAGAGGAAATCCCAGCAGGAGAGCAGTACCTGGAGGACAGTGGGCAGAGTCTCATCCAGGTCACCGAAGTAACTTGGCTGCTGAGTGAAGATATTTTCTGAAAAGGGGAAGGAGACCATTTCCATTAGTTCAGGCACTGACACCAATGAGCAAATTGGCACCAGAATATTGTACCTGTGACATTGTACCCGTGACATTGTACCCGTGACACTGTGATTGTGACACTGTGCCTGTGACATTACTGACACTGTGCCTGTGACACTGTACCTGTGACATTACTGACACTGTGCCTGTGACACTG
>NW_016691298.1:0-1683 GCF_001604755.1 Lepidothrix coronata | reverse complement strand
GGGCAACCTGTGCCAGGGCCTCCCCACCCTCACAGGGAGGAATTCCTTCCCAATCTCCCATCTCACTGTGCCCTCTAGCAGTGGGAAGCCATTCCCTGTGTCCTGTCCCTCCACCCCTTGTCCCCAGTCCCTCTCCAGCTCTCCTGGAGCCCTTTTGGGCACTGAAAGGGGCTCTCAGCTCTCCCTGGAGCCTTCCCTTCTCCAGGCTGAATGCCTGATGATGCCAAGAAAACAGTAACTCAGAGCAACTTCACTGTGTGTCCCAAACTTGGGGAAGGTTCAGGACAGACAGGTATTAGCCCAGACTCTGTGACACCGAGGGAGTGAACACTCAGGAATGGTGGCCTGAAGAGCCTGTTCCATGTGGCCACACAGAGCCCAATTCGATCTTTCTCCTCTCACCATGACAGATCCCACCACCACACATGGATAACTATTACTCAAGGAAGGAGGTCCAGGCAATCAACTAAGGAATCAGTGCATAGTTCAGATACCTCAGCTCTGAGTGTTGCCATCTTCACACGGAAAATCAGACCGATAAAAACACCGGGGAGAGGAACACCACCGGACACGCGGGGAAGAAACAGGATTCCTTTCTCTAATTCCCTTTTCCCCCCGAGCTATACAGCCCTGGGAGGCAAAGCAACATTCACCTTGGACTCCTTGTGGGTGGACATCCTGAGGAAGGTGAGGAAGACGCTGTGATGGAGGGATTTCTGCACATCCTCCACCTCCGGATGGCAATCCCACACCCCGTCAAACTTGCGGGGGGCACGGCACAGGTAGGAGTCCAAACACTTCTGCAGGGTCTCATCAAATATCACCTGGCACACGGAAAGACAAGGAAATGGGAAGGAGGGAATCTCACACATTCACAGGTTGAGTTCATGAGCAGCTCAGTTAAGTTTAAAGATGATCCAAAAACGCCTAAAAGTGCTCAGAGGATTCCCATATCCATCAAATACAAGCAAACTCTTAAAATCCACAATGGAAAATCCATAGGGAAATACTTTCTTTGCACTCTAAGGTGCAGTAATTGAAATTAAAATGTTTCGCAAGTGACACAATGAGCACAAACAAATCTTTATGGAAATGATTTCAAGCTCATGGCTTTTACAAGCACCTACAAGGTCCTGCTTCATCTTCAGTGTCCACAAAACAACGATTACCTGGCACCAGAATTTGTCGTGAGGCAAAGCCAGGAGCCAGTTCAGGTCATCTGCAATGAACTTGGCTCTCTCCAGGAACTCCTCCAGCAGAGCAGGGTCCCTGACAGCAGGAGGGGGTTTGTAGAGCACGAAGGACCGATCAGCTTTGATGTCTGGGTGCTGCAGAAAGCAGAGACATGGAGCTCAATCCCCACACCAAGCCAGGGGAGTGCCCAGTTACCACCTGCACTGCCCCGGGAATTCCAGGAAACACAGAGTTACATTTTAATACAGTTTGACATTCACGGAATCATGGAAGAGTGTGGCTGGGAAGGGACCTTAAAACCCATCCAGTTCCACCTCCCACTAGCCCAGGTTGCTCCAAGCCCCCTCCAACCTGGCCTTGGACACTTCCAGGGATCCAGGGGCAGCCACAGCTTCTCTGGGCAACCTGTGCCAGGGCCTCCCCACCCTCACAGCCAGGAATTCCTTCCCAATATCTAACCTAAGTTTCCCCCCTGTCACTTTGAGCCCA
>NW_016691297.1:4319-6241 GCF_001604755.1 Lepidothrix coronata | reverse complement strand
GTTGGCGTTGGCCATGTTGACGTTGGCCACGTTGACGTTAATGTTGGTCACGTTGGTGTTGGTGTTGGCCACAGTGATGCCAGCGTTGCCCATGTTGACGCTGGCCACGTTGATGTTGGCGTTGGCCATGCTGACACTGCCCACATTGGCCACGTTGACCCCCCCGTTGGCCAGGCCGCCCCCGCCCCCGGGGACCCCGCCCCCGGCCCCGCCGGAGGGCGCGAGGGCGATCTGCCGGCGGATGCCGTCGCGCCGGGCGTGGAAGTCGGCGATCTCGGCCACGATGGCCGCCTTGATCTCCTCCTTGGTGAGCGCCTGGCGGTCGAAGGCGAAGTCGAAGGCGGGGACGCACTCGGGCTCGTCCTCGGGGTCGTGGTACTTGGCGAGGAAGGGGTGGCGCAGCGCCTCGGCCACGCCCACCCTCTCGCGGGGGTCGAAGCGCAGCATCCGGCCCAGCAGCGCCAGCGCCGCCGGCTCGGCCGCGCCGAACAGGCTCTCCCAGGGCACGGGCGGGCGCGGCGGGAGGCTCTGGACGTAGGCGCGGACGCGCTCGGCGCCGATGGCCGCCATGACGCCGGCGGGGGGGGTGCCCAGCACCGCCATGATCAGCTGCAGCTGGTGCACGTAGTTGCGGCCCGGGAAGAGCTGGCGCCGGCCCAGCATCTCGGCGAAGATGCAGCCCACCGACCACATGTCGATGGCGCGCGTGTAGCGGTGCAGCGACAGCAGCAGCTCGGGCGCGCGGTACCAGCGCGTGGCCACGTACTCGGTGAGGAAGGCCTTGGCCTGGCGGGGGTCGGCGCCCAGCCCCCGCGCCATCCCGAAGTCGCCGATCTTGAGCTCGCAGTTCTCGTTGACCAGCAGGTTGGAGGGCTTGAGGTCGCGGTGCAGGACGTTGGCCGAGTGGATGTACTTGAGGCCGCGCAGCAGCTGGTACAGGAAGTACCGGACGTGCTCCAGCGTCAGCGGCTGCGACGAGTGGATGATCTGGTGCAGGTCGCTCTCCATCAGGTCCAGCACCACGTACCTGGGGGGGAACGGGGCGGTTGAGTTGGGTTGAGTTGAGATGGCCTTGACCGCGTTGACCTCGGCCACGTTGACCTTGAACGTTGACATTGGCCAAGTTGACCTTGACCTTGCTGATGTCAACTATTGGCCATGGTGACATTGGCTGCGTTCACCGCTGACCTTGACCGTTGACGTTGGCCGTGTTGATGTTCACCATTGACCTTGACCACTGACCTTGACCATTGACATTGGCCATGTTGATGTTCACCATTGACCTTGACCATTGACATTGGCCATGTTGATGTTCACCGTTGACCTTGACCATCGACATTGCCTGTGTTGACCTTGGCCATTGACTATTGACCACTGACCATTGGCATTGACCTCATTGACCTTGCCCACATCGACCATTGACCACAATGACCACAAACATTGACCATTGACCACTGACCTCGACCATTGACCTTGACCGTTGACCTCATTGACCACTGACCATCGCCATTGCCCTCACTGACCGTGCCCACACCGACGCCCCCAGTTGACCGGTTGGGGTCCATCCCACGTGCCCTCCAGCCCCCCTGGACCCCCCCCAGCCCCCCCGGGGGACGCACACGGAGCGGAACTCGCCGTAGGGCCCCGTGGGCCGCAGGATGTCCTTGATGCCGATGATGTTGTCGTGCTTGAAGTGCTTGAGGATCTTCAGCTCCCGCAGCGTCCGCTTGGCGTTGGTCACCACGTCGAAGGCGTTCGGGATCTTCTTGATGGCCACCTGTTGGCCTGGGGGGGCCGGGAGGTCAGGAGACCCCAAAATTACCCAAAAATGGGGTCTGGGCGGTCAGGAGACCCCAAAATTATCCAAAAATGGGGGCCGGGCGGTCAGGAGACCCCAAAATTACCCAAAAATGGGGTCTGGG
>NW_016691297.1:0-1794 GCF_001604755.1 Lepidothrix coronata | reverse complement strand
TGGGTGAAAGTCCCCCAAAATTTGGGGTCTCCCCCCCCCCCAGGACTCGTCGGAGGACTCGTCGGAGGAGGGGGAGGGGCTGATGGGGCCGAGACCCCCCCCCGGGGACGACGCCCTGGAGCAGGTGGGTGTGGCCTCCGCTCGCATCTCATTTGCATCTCATTTGCGTCTCATTTGCATCTCATCTCTCTATCGCGATATGGGGGTCTCTCTGTCATGACACAGGGTCTCTATCGCAACGTGGGGGTCCCTCTATCGCGACATGGGGGCTCCTCTATCGCGATATGAGGGTCTCTGTCGTGATATGGGAGGGTCTCTGTCACGACATGGGGGTCCCTGTCGCGACATGGGGGTGCCTCTGTCGCGATAGAAAGGTCTCTGGGTCCCTCTATCACGATGTGGGGGTCCCTGGCGCGATCTGGGGGTCTCTCTATCGCGATATATCGCGACCTGGGGGTCCCTGTCACAACCTGGGGGTCCCTGTCACGACCGGGGAGTCTCTCTGTCACGATATATCGCGACATGAGGGTCCCTGTCACGACCTGGGGGTCTCTCTATCGCGATATATCGCGACCTGGGGGTCCCCGTGGTCCCAGGCCCGCCGTGTCCGGGGGTCCCTGTCACGACATGGGGGTCTCCCTGTCGCGATATGAGGGTCTCTCTATCGCGATATATCGCGACCTGGGGGTCCCTGTCACGACCTGGGGGTCTCTCTATCGCGATATATCGCGACATGAGGGTCCCTGTCACGACCTGGGGGTCTCCCTGTCGCGACATATCGCGACATGAGGGTCCCTGTGGTCCCAGGCCCGCCGTGTGCGGGGGTCCCTGTCACGACCTGGGGGTCTCTCTATCGCGACATATCGCGACATGAGGGTCCCCGTGGTGCCAGGCCCGCCGTGTCCGGGGGTTCCTGTCACGATATATCGCGACATGAGGGGGTCCCTGTCACGACCTGGGGGTCTCTCTGTCGCGATATATCTCAACCTGGGGGTCCCCGTCCCAGGCCCACCGTGTGCGGGGGTCCCTGTCACGATATGGGGGTCCCTGTCGTGATATGAGGGTCTCTCTATCGTGATATGGGGGTCCCTGTCACGACATGGGGGTCCCCGTGGTCCCAGGCCCGCCGTGTGCGGGGGTCCCTGTCACGACCTGGGGGTCTCTCTATCGCGACATATCGCGACATGGGGGTCCCTGTCTCGACCTGGGGGTCCCTGTCACGACCTGGGGGTCTCTCTATCACGATATATCACAATATGGGGGTCTCTCTATCGCGATATATCACAATATGGGGGTCTCTCTATCGCGATATATCGCGACATGGGGGTCCCCGTGCCAGGCCCGCCGTGTCCGGGGGTCCCTGTCACGATATGGGGGTGTCTCTATCGCGATATGGGGGTCCCTGTCACGACATGGGGGTCTCTCTATCGCGATATGGGGGTCCCTGTCACGACATGAGGGTCCCCGTGGTGCCAGGCCCGCCGTGTCCGGGGGTCCCTGTCACGACCTGGGGGTCTCTCTATCGCGATATGGGGGTCCCCTGTCACGACATGGGGGTCCCTGTCCCAGGCCCGCCGTGTCCGGGGGTCCCTGCGGGCGCTGGAGCTCCGGGTGTCGGCGCTGGAGCAGCAGCAGGAGCTGGTGCTGGGGACGCCCCTCCCCCCACACCGTGGGTTTGGGGCCAATTCGGGGGGTTTTGGGGAATTTTGGGGAAATGGGGGAATTTTTTTGAGAGGGGTTGGGGACTTTTAAGGGGGATTTGGGGGGTAAATGGGGGGAAAATGGGGGGATTTG
>NW_016691296.1:3944-6247 GCF_001604755.1 Lepidothrix coronata | reverse complement strand
CGGGGAGAGGGATTGGGGTCCCTGAGGATTGGGGTTGGGATTGGGATTGGGATTGGGATCCCTCAGGATTGGGGTTGGGGTTCGGGTTTGAATCCCTAAGGATTGGGATTGGGATTGGGAAAGAGATTGAGATTGGGATTGAGATTGGAATCCCTCAAGATTGGGATTGGGATTGGAATCGGAATCGATTGAGATTGGGATTGGGATTGGGGTTGGAATTGATTCGGATTGGGAATGGGGTTGGTATCCCTAAGGATTGGGATTGGGATTGGAATCCATTGGGATTGGGATTGGGATTGGGGTTGGAATAGATTGAGATTGGGATTGGGATTGTGATTGGGGTTGGTATCCCTAAGGATTGGGATTGGGATTGGAATCGGAATCGATTTGGATTGGGATTGGGATTGGAATTGATTGGGATTGGGATTACGATTGGGGATGGTATTCCTAAGGATTGGGATTGGGATTGGGGTTGGTATCCCTAAGGATTGGGATTGGGGTTGGGATTGGAATCACTTGGGATTGGGGTTGGGAATGGAATCCCTCAGGATAGGGATTAGGGTTGGAATCCCTCAGGGTTGGGATTGGGATTGGAATCGGAATCGATTTGGATTGGGAATGGGATCGGGGTTGGGATCGGGATCGGGGTTGGAATCGATTCGGATTGGGATTGGGGTTGGTATCCCTATGGATTTGGATTGGGATTGGAATCCCTCAGGAGCGGGATTGGGATTGGGGTTGGGGTTGGAATCGATTGGGATTGGGATTGGGATTGGGGTTGGTATCCCTCAGGATTGGTATTGGGGTTGGAATCCATTAGGATTGGGATTGGAATCGGAATCGATTGAGATTGGGATTGGGATCGGGATTGGGATTGGGGTTGGTGTCCCTATGGATTTGGATTGGGATTGGAATCCCTCAGGATCGGGATTGGGATTGGGGTTGGAATTGATTGGGATTGGGTTTGGGATTGGGGTTGGTATCCCTAAGGATTGGGATTGGGGTTGGAATCGGAATCGATTGAGATTGGGAATGGGATCGGGATTGGGGTTGGGATTGGGGTTGGGGTTGGGATTGGGGTTGGAATTCCTCATGATTTGGACTGGGATTGGAATCGGGATTGGGATTGAGGTAGGGATTGGGATTGGGATTGGGGTTAGGATTTGAATTGGGGTTGGGACTGGAATCCCTAAGGATTGGGATTGGGAAGGAGATTGAGATAGGGACTGAGATTGGAATCTCTCAAGATTGGGATTGGGATTGGAATCCCTCAGGGTTGGGATTGGGATTGGAATCGGAATCAATTGGGTTTGGGATTGGGATTGGGACTGGAATCCCTCGGGATTGGGGTTGGGTTTGGGGTTGGTGTTGGGATTGGGGTTGGGATTGGGAGTGGGGTTGGGGTTGGGATTTGGATTGGAATTGGAATTCCTTGGGATTGGGATTGGGATTGGGATCTGGACTGGGATTGGGATTAGGATTGGTATTGGGTTGGGATAGGGATTGGGTTTGGAATCCCTCGGGATTGGGATTGGGGTTGGGGTTGGGATTGGGATTGGAAACCCTTGGGATTGGGATCGGGATAGGGAATAAGATTTGAATCCCTTAGGATTGGGATTGGGATCAAGATTGGGGTTGGGGTTGGGATTAGGGCTGGGATCGGGATGGTGATGGGGATTAGGACTGGGATGGGGATTTGGATTGGGGTTGGGATCAGGATTGGGATTTGGATCAGGATTGGGATTTGGGTGGGTATTTGGATTGGGATCGGGATCAGAATTGGAATTAGAATTGGAATTAGGACTAGGATTAGGATCAGGATTGGGATTGGGATTGGGATTGAGGGGCAGAGGGGATCCCATCCGGATCCACACCTCCGGAGATCTCCCGCCATCCCTCGGGATCGGGATCGGGATCGGGCTCCACTCCCGGCTCCCCCCCAGGGCGCGCGGGGCCGAGCGGGATCCGGGTGGAATTCGGGGAATTGTCCTTCCACTTCCGCTCCTACGGGGACCTGAGCGAGGGGGAGCTCGACTCCCTCTGCCACTTCCTGCTCCGGCGCGTCAAATCCCGGGAAAAGGCCGCCCTGCGCCAGCTCCGGGCCTGCTTCCGGGCATTCCAGAGGTGAGGAAATCCACCCCTGGCCATGTGTTCCTGCCCCGATTTCCCTGGAATGCTGGGAAAGGGACGGGAAGCTGACGGGGTGGGATCAGCGTGGCATTCCAGAGGGGAGGGAAAACCTGGAATGCTGGGAAAGGGCGGGAAGTTGATGGTGTGGGATCAGCGTGGCATTCCAGAGGGGA
>NW_016691296.1:0-1935 GCF_001604755.1 Lepidothrix coronata | reverse complement strand
ATCCGTCCCTGGATCCCACAAAACCAGCCCTGGATCTCATTAATCCATCCCTGGATCCCACAAATCCGGACCTGGATCCCACAATCCGTCCCTGGATCTCATTAATCCATCCCTGGATCCCACAAATCCGGCCCTGGATCCCACAGTCCGTCCCTGGATCCCACAAAACCAGCCCTGGAGCCCACAGTCCATCCCTGGATCCCACAAAGCCGGCCCTGGATCCCACAAATCCATCCCTGGATCCCACAATCCGTCCCTGGATCTCATTAATCCATCCCTGGATCCCACAAAGCCGGCCCTGGATCCCACAAAACCAGCCCTGGATCCCTCAGTCCATCCCTGGATCCCACAATCCGTCCACTGATCCCATGAATCCATCCCTGGGATCTCACAGTCCATCCCTGGATCCCACAATCCAACCCTGGATCCCAGAAATCCATCCATTGATCCCATGAATCCATCCCTGGACCTCGTGAATTCAACCCTGGATCCCACAAATCCATCCGTTGATCCCACAAATCCATCCCTGGATCCCATGAATCCATCCCTGGATCCCACAAATCCATCCATTGATCTCATGAATCCATTCACTGATCCCATTAATCCATCTGTGGATCTCATTAATCCATCCCTGGATCCCACAAATCCATCCCTGGATCTCAATAATCCACCCTTGGATCCCATGAACCCAGTCCTGGATCCCACAAATCCACCCCTGGATCCCACGAATCCATTCACTGATCCCATGAATCCATCCCTGGATCCCACAATCCACCCTTGGATCCCACAGTCCATCCCTGGATCTCATTAATCCATCCCTGGATCCAATGAATCCATCCATGGATCCCATGAATCCATCCCTGGATCCCACAATCCACCCTTGGATCCCACAGTCCATCCCTGGATCTCATTAATCCATCCCTGGATCCCCCAAATCCAACCATTGATCCCATGAATCCATCCATGGGATCTCACAGTCCATCCCTGGATCCCATGGATCCATCTGTGGATCTCATTAACCTGTTCCTGGATCCCTCAAATCCATCCACTGATCCCATGAATCCATCCATGGGATCTCACAGTCCATCCCTGGATCCCACAATCCAACCCTGGATCCCACAAATCCATCCATTGATCCCATGAATCCATTCCTGGATCTCATTAATCAATCCCTGGATCCCACAGATCCATCTCTGGATCCCACAAATGCATCAATTGATCCCATGAATCCATCCATTGGTCCCATGAATCCATCCATGGGATCTCACAGTCCGTCCCTGGATCCCATTGATCCATCCCTGGATCCCACAAATCCATCCATTGATCCCATTAATCCATCCCTGGATCTCACAATCCATCTCTGGATCCCATGAATCCATCCAAGGGATCTCACAGTCCATCCCCGTATCCCACAATCCATCCCTGGATCCCACAAATGTATTCACTGATCCCATGAATCAATCCATGGGATCTTATAATCTATCCCTGGATCCCGTGGATCCCACAAATCTGTCCCTGGATCCCATGAATCCATCCATTGATCCCAGTAATTCAACCCTGAATCCCACAAATCCATCCCTGGATCCCACAAATGCATTCACTGATCCCACAAATCCATCCGTGGGATCTCACTAATCCATCCCTGGATGTCATTAATCCATCTGTGAATCCCACAAATCCATTCACTGATCCCATGAATCCATCCGTGGGGTCTCATTAATCCATCTATTGATCCCCCAAATCCATCTGTGGGATCCCCCAAATCCATCCCTGGATCCCCCAAATCCATCTGTGGGATCTCACAGTCCATCCATTGATCCCCCAAATCCATCTGTGGGATCTCACAATCCCTCCCTGGATCCCCCAAATCCATCTGTGGGATCTCACAATCCATCCACTGATCCCCCAAATCCATCTGTGGGATCTCATTAATCC
>NW_016691295.1:4120-6248 GCF_001604755.1 Lepidothrix coronata | reverse complement strand
AGAGCAGTTTGGGGGGCTGTTTTTAGGGGCTGAGTCTCCTCAATGCAGTCTGGGGAGGTTTTTAGGGCTCCCAGATGGTTTTTGGGGTCTTCTCAGAGGCTGAGTCTCCCCAGAGCACTTTGGGGTGTGTTTTCAGGGGCTGAGGCCCCTCAGTGTCTCCCAGGATGTTTTTTAGGGGCTGAGTCTCCCCAGAGCACTTTGGGGTGTGTTTTCAGGGGCTGAGGCCCCTCAGTGTCTCCCAGGATGTTTTTTAGGGTCTGAGTCTCCCCAGAGCAGTTTGTGGAGGCTTTCAGGGGCTGAGGCTCCTCAGAGCAGTCTGGGGAGGTTTTTAGGGCTCCCAGATGTCATTTGGGAGGTTTTCAGGGGCTGAGGCTCCTCAGTGTCTCCCAGGGTGCTTTTTAGGGGCCAGATCTCCCTGGAGCAGCTTGGGGAGGTTTTCAGGGGCTCCCAGATGTAGTTTGGGATTTGTTTAGGGGATGAGTCTCCCTGATGTAATTTAGGGAGGTTTTCAGGGGCTGAGGCTCCCTGATGTCTTCCCAGGAGGTTTTTAGGGTCTGAGTCTCCTCAATGCAGTTTGAGGAGGTTTTTAGGGCTCCCAGATGTTTTTTGGGGTGTTCTCAGGGTCTGAATCTCCCAAGAGCAGTCTGGGGAGGTTTTTAGGGGCTCCCAGATGTAGTATGGGAGGTTTTCAGGGGCTGAGGCTCCTCAATGCAGTTTGGGGAGGTTCTCAGGGGCTCCCTGATGCAGTTTGGGGTTTGTTTAGGGGCTGAATCTCCCTGGAGCAGTTTGGGGAGGTTTTCAGGGGCTGAGGCTCCTCAATGTCTTTCAGGGTGTTTTTTAGGGGCTGAATCTCCCCGGAGCAGTTTGGGGAGGTTTGTAGGGTCTGAGCCTCAATGCAGTCTGGGGAGGTTCTCAGGGGCTCCCCGGAGCAGTTTGGGGAGGTTTGTAGGGTCTGAGTCTCCCTGGAGCAGTTCGGGGAGGTTCTCAGGGTCTCCCCACTGCACTTTGGGGAGGTTCTCAGGGTCTCCCCGCTGCAGTCTGGGGAGGTCAGGGGCTCCCTGGAGCAGTTTGAGGAGGTTTGTAGGGTCTGAGTCTCCCTGGAGCAGTTCGGGGAGGTTCTCAGGGGCTCCCCAGAGCAGTTTGGGGTTTGTTTAGGGGCCAAATCTCCCCGCTGCAGTTTAGGGAGGTTTTCAGGGGCTCCCCAGTGCACTTTGGGGTTTGTTTAGGGGCCGAATCTCCCTGGAGCAGTTTGGGGAGGTTCTCAGAGGCTCCCCAGTACAATCTGGGGAGGTTTGTAGGGTCTGAGTCACCCTGGAGCAGTTTGGGGAGGTTTTCAGGGGCTCCCTGCTGCAGTTTGAGGAGGTTTGTAGGGTCTGAATCTCCCCAGAGCAGTGTGGGGAGGTTCTCAGGGTCTCCCTGCTGCACTTTGGGGAGGTTCTCAGGGGCTCCCCAGTACAATTTGGGGAGGTTCTCAGGGTCTCCCTGCTGCAGTCTGGGGAGGTTTGTAGGGTCTGAGTCACCCTGGAGCAGTTTGGGGAGGTTCTCAGGGGCTCCCTGCTGCACTTTGGGGAGGTTCTCAGGGGCTCCCTGGAGCAGTCTGAGGGGGTTTGTAGGGTCTGAATCTCCCCAGTACAATCTGGGGAGGTTCTCAGGGGCTCCCTGGAGCAGTTTGAGGAGGTTTGTAGGGTCTGAGTCTCCCCAGAGCAGTGTGGGGAGGTTCTCAGGGGCTCCCCAGTACAATCTGGGGAGGTTCTCAGGGTCTCCCTGGAGCAGTCTGGGGAGGTTTGTAGGGTCTGAGTCACCCTGGAGCAGTTTGGGGAGGTTCTCAGGGGGTCCCCACTGCACTTTGGGGAGGTTTGTAGGGTCTGAGTCTCCCCAGTACAATTTGGGGAGGTTCTCGGGGTCTCCCCGCTGCACTCTGGGGAGGTTCTCAGGGGCTCCCCAGTACAATCTGGGGATGTTCTCAGGGTCTCCCCGCCGCAGTCTGGGGATGCCCTCAGGGGCCGAGGCCCCCGCCCGTGTCCCAGGGTCGCAGTCTGGGGATGTCCCCAGGGGCCGAGGCCCCCGCCCGTGTCCCAGGGTCGCAGTCTGGGGATGTCCTCAGGGGCCGAGGCCCCCGCCCGTGTCC
>NW_016691295.1:0-1406 GCF_001604755.1 Lepidothrix coronata | reverse complement strand
AGAAACAGCACTCCTTCAGAGATATCAGCCCTCAGAAACAGCACTCCTTCAGAGACATCAGCCCTCAGAAACAGCACTCCTTCAGAGATATCAGCCCTCAGAAACAGCACTCCTTCAGAGACATCAGCCCTCAGAAACAGCACTCCTTCAGAGATATCAGCCCTCAGAAACAGCACTCCTTCAAAGGTATCAGCCCTCAGAAACAGCACTCCTTCAGAGATATCAGCCCTCAGAAACAGCACTCCTTCAGGGATATCAGCCCTCAGAAACAGCACTCCTTCAAAGGTATCAGCCCTCAAAGATATCAGCCCTCAAAGATATCAGCCCTCAGAAACAGCACTCCTTCAGAGATATCAGCCCTCAGAAACACCACTCCTTCAAAGATATCATTCCTTAAAAATATCATCCCTTCAAAAATATCATCCCTTCAAAAATATCACCCCTTCAAAGATATCAGCCCTCAAAGATATCAGCCCTCAGAGATATCAGCCCTCAAAGATATCATTCCTTAAAAATATCATTCCTTCAAAAATATCATTCCTCAAAAAAATCATTCCTTCAAAAGCATCATTCCTTCAAAAACATCATTCCTTCAAAGATATCAGCCCTTCAAAAATATCATCCCTCAAAAATATCATCCCTCAAAAATATCATTCCTTAAAAATTTCATCCCTCAAAAATATCATCCCTCAAAAATATCATTCCTTAAAAATATCATTCCTTCAAAAATTTCATCCCTTAAAAATATCATTCCTTCAAAAGCATCATTCCTTAAGGACATCATTCCTTAAGGACATCATTCCTTCAAAAATATCATTCCTTCAAAAATATCATTCCTTCAAAAATATCATCCCTCAAAAATATCATCCCTCAAAAAAATCATTCCTTCAAAGGGAAGGAATTCCTTAAGGACATCATTCCTTAAGGACATAATTCCTTCAAAAACATCATTCCTTCAAAAACATCATTCCTTCAAAAACATCATTCCTTCAAAAATATCATTCCTTAAAAATATCATTCCTTCAAAAGCATCATTCCTTAAGGACATCATTCCTTCAAAAACACCATTCCTTGAAGACATCATTCCTTCAAAAGCATCGTTCCTTGAAAAACACATCGTTCCTTAAAAAGCATCATCCCTTAAAAGACATAATTCCTTCAAAAACACATCATTCCTTGAAGACATCCTTCCTTCAAAAATATCATTCCTCAATAAACATCATTCCTTCAAAAACATCACTCCTTAAAAAACACATAATTACTTAGAAAACACATCATTCCTTCAAAAACATCATTCCTTCAAAAACATCATTCCTTAAGAAACACATCATTCCTTAAAAAAACAGGAATCCATCCCAGCTCCCGGCTCCTCATCCCGGCTCCATCCCAGCTCCATCCCAATCCCA
>NW_016691294.1:4389-6261 GCF_001604755.1 Lepidothrix coronata | reverse complement strand
ATAAACACACACATATATAATATACAATTATATAGATATAAATGTGCAATTTACATATATGATCTCTAAGATATAGTGCAATATATTATAGTTATATTAAATATAGTTTATATCTATTAAAAAGGAATACTCCTGATATTATACAACAAAATAACTACTAGTATTCGGGTCTTGGTACAGTAACTTGCAACTTGTTCACAGCAGTAGGGATTTGTGAAGCTTCCGCAGTGCTGCAGCCTGGGGGAGGTGGATGCAAGGAGGGGGCTCTCTCCCCAAGGAGCAGGTCTGCCCCTGCGGGGAGGCACAGCAAAGTGCCCAGGAGTCTCAGAGATCTCACCTCCCCTTCAGTAATGAAGTGTGACGTCACGGTCACAGGAGGAAGCAATGTCAGGGGTTGGGGGAGTTGCAGCAGCAGGCTTTTCCATCAGTAGGGTAGGAGTAGATGGTCTTAGAAAACCAGCCACCTTCCCACAAAAGAAATAATCTTATGAGACAAGAATTTAAGTAATTTAAGAGACATGCAGCTAATTAAACGTTACTTCACTTAAAGGAAAAAAGAAAGTGTAACATTCCTAGCAATAAAAATGATGAGCGATTTGTTTGCAAATTGTGCCAAAGACAAACAACCCACAGAGCCAGAGAAGTTTTTTCCCCTACTCCTCCAGGGAATGAGGACTGCAGGCAGCCAGCTGCCTCCTGCCCAAGGGGCTGATGCCAGCCAGAGCAATTAAAAACTAGGTTGCAATTAGGCTTCGGTGAGACACCTCTCTAATCAGTCATCAGCTGTACTGCTGCTGTGGAAGTAGCTTGATGTTCTTCACTTGGTCTTTCTGTTTATTTATGAAGAGTTTGTATGTGTTTATTTTTATTTTGACTGGAAGCTATTGCCAGCAACATACAGCTATTTCGGCTGCTGTCCCTTTCCCAGAGCTGTTCTGTACTCCTGGTGAGACAGCAGCAGGAAGGCTCAGCAGATGAAGCAGCTCTCTGAAGTGGACAGCAGGACCAGGAGGATGCACATGGCAGTACCTTTCTTTTCCTGCTTTCTTTTCCTGTCGTGTGTGCCCATCTGCACTGGGGCAGGGGAGGAGGCTGGTTGCCATCTCCGACCAGCAGTTCTGCCAAGGAAGCCTGGAAGGTCTTCAATCCCAGCAACTTGGAGCTGGACCACATCCTTTTCCTCCTTCCTCTTGTCTCAGGATGTTTTTGCTCCCTGCTGTGACCGTGACTGTGCCAGAGAGGAAGTGCTGGAGATCTGTAACACCCCCAACACAGGTTAGCCAAGCTTTTCTGGGCAGCAGTGTGGACTGGCAGAGATAAACCCAGGTCCCTAGACTACATAATGAAGTCATAATTTTTTAATGTATATCTCTGCATGTTACAGAATCCAGATGTATTCACAGGCCACAGGACAGCTGAGGCTGGAAGGTACCTGCAGATGCCAATCCCATCCAACCCCCTTGCTCAAGCAGTGTCAGCTAGAGCAGGCTGCCCAGGACTATGTCCACTTGGATTTCAAGTATCTCCATAGATGGAGGCAGCACAGCCTGTCTTGGCAATCTGTTCCAGCATCAGATCACCTCCACAGTAAAAAATTATTTTTCTTATGTTTGAACAGAATTTCCTGTACTTCAGTGTGTGCCTATTGATGCTTGTCTTGTGATTGTGTAACATTGAGAAGAGCCTGGCTCCTTCCCATCAGGTATTTGTATATTTTTATGTGTTTTATGCTGATGACGCCGCCCTTGTTGCCCACACAGAAGCAGCCCTGCAGCGTTTAACATCCTGCTTTGCAGATGCTGCTGAGCTCTTTGGGCTGGAAGTCAGCTTGAAGAAGACAGAGGTCCTCCATCAACCTGCACCTCAGGAAGT
>NW_016691294.1:0-2571 GCF_001604755.1 Lepidothrix coronata | reverse complement strand
GGTCCATTTTCACTGCTCTTCAGAGGTTTCACTGCAGCTACATTCAAGGAAAGAAAGACCCTTCAGCCATTAAAGGGTGAATCCTGGCATGGTCTTACCTCAGCTTCATATCTGACTCCTTTTCTTATTCCTAGTGTATCAGAACAGTTCATAATCTCTGTATGTGTGTTTGTACCCTACACACTGCTTTGAGATATTTGCATATTTTCACAGAATCGTAGAATGGTTTGGGTTGGAAGTCACCTTAAAGATCATGGACAGCTTCCACTAGACTATGTTGCTGAAAGCCCCACCTAACCTGCCCTGGAACACTTTCAGGGCATTTTCCTTGTAGGTAGGAGGGAGAGAGATACAGAGACACTCCTCTCTTTGGTTGAGACCGATGGCAGAGGGGATGAGTGAAAATCTTTGCAGTCACAAGGCCCAGAGTACCAATACCTTTCAGACTTCTGGCAAATACACACAGACTTGATTAGTACTATAGTATGCTGTGAAATTCATGTATGAAAAAATACTTGTTAGAGTAAGGAAATTATCTTCCACTTGCCTGTTTGACGAATTTTCTTCATTTTCCCCAGTTAAGCATAAAGCTTTCAAAATCTTACTACAAGCTTGACAGAAGATTATTACATCGGATTTAACTTCCTTAGTTGTTTCAAGGATTTCCTGATGCATTTTGAACAGCTATTAGATGCCATTTTGCAAATGAAGCAGCGTAGGGGATAGGAGACAGGACCTAGAGTGTCTGTGATGGTCATCTACCTTCTGTCAACACTGATTACAGTCACGTGTCGTTGCTCATTGAAAATGAATTGGAACTCCAACTCAGCTTGTTAACTGACAGCAACCGCATCAGAAACTACCCTGACAACTGACATCTAAGTTGTGATGCCTCAATGAAATGGGTGAAAGAAGAAGTACCAGACTCCATTCTTATCCTTCTGGGACAGGGTTGTATCACTAGATAATTCATGGAATTACATACTATCCATAGTCAATGACCAAATAAGGAACTTCACTTTACAGGATTGTCAATCTATCACCTTTCAGGAGTGCTAAGTTCACTTAAAAAAATTACCTTTAGCAGAAAAGGATGTTATTGCTTTTACTGAGGTCACTGAAAGGGTAAGATCCTTCTCAGTGATGCTAATGTGAAGGTACAGGGGTGACATGAGTTAATTGCACAGTTACCACTCTATTATTGATTTATACTCTCCTGACATTTACAGAGAAATAAAATAGAGTTTACGTTTTACACAGTCTCACAAAATACAAGCCACATAAACTACTGTAGAGAGCTGGAATTCAAATTGTTAAAATTGTTACATGTAAAGGAATGAAACTGAGAAAAGGTGTAATTTCTCTCTCCTTCCGTAAAACATTAAAACTATAATTAGGGATTTTGAATTAAAGTAGAGAAAATTAATTCATCTACTGAAACGGTTTACTCTTCCCATATGCATATACAAATGCGTATAGCCTCTGTGACTAGCACAACTGTTGTAATTAAGGCCCACAAGACACCTGCATAAATGTATTTCAGTTATACATTTTACATATATTCAAGTGTCAAAAATAAGATGGAACATGAATAGAATTGGTGTAAATTTACCTGCTTGAATCCTGGCAATAACGCTACAGCATACAAAGCTTTTTTTTCCCTTGACAGAGCTTCTTTTACCAGCCTAATCAGTCTGATAACTCAGTTTGGTCACTTTTGTCCACTTACAAGTCAGGATAAGAGACTTTTTGGAAGCAAGATTTGTTAAGAAGCTTCATCTGGTATTTTCTTCAGTCCCAGAATCACAGAATCACAGAACATGCCGAGTTGGAAGTGTGAGATACTGGATTCGAATCTCACTGGATTATTTTATCATGGGATCAGAATCAACCAACTCATGTGTGTGTTGGGGAGGGAGCCAGGTTGGAGTCCATGGTGAGGCCTGCAGCCTCATGGCAGTCTCCTGTGGGTTCACGGAAGCCACACGGCAGGGCTGCCAACCAACAGGCCTGCCTGGTTGCCTGCCCACACCACACCCCCTGGGGCCTCGGACTGGCTGCACCACCCCACACTGTGGCCTGGAGGGTAGTGGGTGATCAGTGCCGGACATCCAGCCGGGGGAAGGGGTGGACAAGTGGCCAGACCACATAAATACAGCAGTACATGGGCTCCATCTTGCCTTTTCTCTGGGGACCTGCCATCGCCATGTGAAGCCCTGGACTTCCATAGGACTCTTCAGTGGTAGCTATGTCATTCTTTTATTCTAATCTCTTTATTTACTGCTTCTTTTTTCTCTTAATGTCTTTCTTTATTCTTTTCTTTATTCTGTCCTTAATTTCTTTTGGGTAACTTAAAGATGATGGGTTGTATTTTACTAAGTTGTAAGTCAGTGTCGCCTTAGGTTGAAAAGGCATCCATCAATATGGTATCGACTGAAGGCCCACACCAAGACCTTAAACCATCTTGTCCGGGAGCTGCTTTATGCTGATGACGCCGCCCTTGTTGCCCACACAGAAGCAGCTCTGCAGCGTTTAACATCCTGCTTTGCAGATGCTGCTGAGCTCTTTGGG
>NW_016691293.1:5881-6271 GCF_001604755.1 Lepidothrix coronata | reverse complement strand
GGGTGTGGTCAGGAACAAAAAGGGGTGTGGTCAGAGACAAACAGGGCGTGGCCAACGACAAAGGGGGTGTGGCCAATAACAAACAGGGCGTGGTCGAGGACAAACGGGGCGTGGTCCCCGCCCCCCAAAGGGGGCGTGGTCACTCACCGGCGCCCCCCGGTGGGGGTCGAGGATGTCGCGGGCGGCGCTGAGCATCAGCACGTAGGGCAGGTTGTTGCAGAGCCCCAGCAGCCTGCGGGGGGCGCCAGAGAGCAGGGGCGGGGCTTAGCGGGGCGTGGTCGCTATAAGAAAGGGGCGGGGCCTAAGGGGGCGGGGCCGGAACTCACCAGAAAGCGACTCCGTCCCTCCAGTGGGAATTCGGGGGCTCCGGAGGCTCCGGGGGGGCCTCGG
>NW_016691293.1:0-1172 GCF_001604755.1 Lepidothrix coronata | reverse complement strand
CCCCTTTTTGTTCCTGACCACACCCTGTTTGTCTTTGACCACACCCCTCTTGTTGTTGACCACACCCCTTTGGCCACACCCCTTTTGTCCTTGGCCACGCCCCCTTTGTCATTGACCACACCTGCTTTGTAATTGGCCACACCCCCTTTGTCCTTGACCACGCCCTTTTGTCCATGGCCACACCCCCTTTTGTCCTTGACCACACCCTCTTTGGTTCCCTGACCACGCCCTTTTTTGTCCATGGCCACACCCTGTTTGTCGTTGACCACACCCTCATTTCTTGACCACACCCCTTGTCCTTGGCCACACCCCTTTTGTCCTTGACCACACCCTCTTTGGTTCCCTGACCACACCCTTTTTTGTCCATGGCCACACCCTGTTTGTCGTTGACCACACCCTCATTTCTTGACCACACCCCTTGTCCTTGACCACACCCCTTTGTCCATGGCCACACCCTGTTTTTCGTTGACCACACCCCCTTTGTCCTTGGCCACCCCCCCTTTGTCCTTAGCCACACCCTCTTTGTCATTGACCACACCCCCTTTGTCCTTGACCATGCCCCTTTGTCCATGGCCACACCCCTTTTGTCCTTGGCCACACCCCTTTGTCATTGACCACACCCCCTTGTCCATGGCCACACCCTGTTTGTCCTTGACCACCCTCCCTTTTGTCCTTGACCACGCCCATCTTTCATTGACCACACCCCCTTTGTCATAGACCACACCCTGTTTGTCAAAGACCACACCCCCTTTGTCCTTGACCACGCCCTCTTTGTCCTTGACCACACCCCCTTTTTCTTTGACCACACCCCTTTTCTTCATGACCACACCCCCTTTGTCCCTGACCACACCCCCTTTGTCCTTGACCACACCCCTTGGGTCATTAACCACACCCCCTTTGCCCCTGACCACACCCCTTTTTTGGGGGGAAAGCCACACCCCTGTTGGGGGAAGGCCACGCCCCTTTTTGAGGAGGCCACGCCCTTTGTTTTCCCCTCCCTCAGGAGGCCCCGCCCACGAACCGAACCCGCTACGACTGTGACCCCGTGGGGACGGGGGTGAGGGGGCGGGGCCAAAGGGGGAGGGGCCAAAGGGGTGAGGGAGGGGCTAAAGGGAGAAGGGGAGGGGCTAAAGGGAGAAGGGGAGGGGCTAAAGGGGCGGGGTTAAAAGGGG
>NW_016691292.1:0-6273 GCF_001604755.1 Lepidothrix coronata | reverse complement strand
TTTTGGCATTCATGGACAGTTCAGGGTATTGTGGAATCTGTACTGTCACATGGAAGACTTCTGTGCTGGGATCATTGGTCCTGCAGCTCCATTCCTCTTTCCTGACTTCTTTCACACTCATCACAATGACAATGGGGTGACACAAAGAGAATTTTATCTGAGAAATGACAGACTTTGCAAGAAAGAGGAAACCAGGGGGTGTTCTAAACTTGCTGGTAGAACAAGGAATTTGTAGCGCAAGTGGAAATTCAGTTGCAGAAAGGCAATATTCCTAGTTTTGCTGTACATTCCTCTCTGCCTCTTTCTCTGTGAAATTCGCAAAGGTGTAACCTGCCCAGAATAGTAAGCAATTCTTCAGTCAGGAAAGGTGAAAATCCTGGATACATCTGCCAAGGATGGGATCCCACTGTTTTTAATGCAGCCTTTCTTGGGAATGAGGTAGATGATCTCCAACACTTGTTCATTAAGGTATAGCTTAAAATTAAGAATTTTAAGGGATGTTCATTCTTTGGTTAAAGTATTTATGATGTCTCACATTTACTGAGAACTTATTCAGTAGAAATTTTATAGGCAACCATAAGAGAACTGGAAATCCTCAGCTTATTTTTCTCCCCTAATTTGAACCTAGAGTGACCAAAATCTTAATTCTGTAGTTATATAAACATTGTATGTGAACTTAAAGGATAAGGAAACATGCTGTGCCACTTCCTTGTTTCTCCTTTTGTGGAGAAAAGTTGAAATCTAGCCATGACAAAACATTCTGTGTTTTATTACTTGAAAAAAAGTATGCCACTTGAATAATAGTTGTGTCATTATTGTAACTAATTCTTGTGTTACTATGATGGTTTACTCCCCAGGACTACAGCCCTGTGGCTGTTATTCGTAAAGTGGAAACCAGGGTCCTTTTTAAATAATTATGGGATAATCTGTTAAACAGCTGCCTTTGCTGTTTGTAGATGCCTTATGTTATCTCCACAAGTGCATCTTCTAACTCAAAAGAGAACAGCTGTCAATAAAGAACTCAAGAGCATGAAACATGGAGGACATCAAAAAGAAATCCTTAGCGTGAATGAGGAGCAAAAAACCCAGGAGAGAGCCCTTCAGGAAGAGAGTAACTTATTGACATAATAAGAAAGATATTGAGGGGAAAGATGTGAGAGCAAAAGTAATGACAGAGGTGGCTGGGAGAAGGAAAGAGGTTATGAAATGAATGTATGAGGTTTTATCTGCAAGTATTGAGGAAAATGGTTTCTGCTCTAAAGTTTAAATTGTACTATGAAGCATCTTGAGAAAAGAAAATTGAGTTTTGACTCTTCATTTTTAGAATATTAGTTTCTTTACATATGTGATACTCACATGTTATTTCACTCTGTTTTCTTATTAGGCACCATTATTTGTATTAAAAGTTTCCCAGAAACCAGTGTCTCATCTGTTCATACTAACAATGATTATTATGTCAATTTACTTATTTGTTAAATTAATTCAGATCTACCTATCTTTAAATTTTTCTTTTCCTTCCTTCTTTTCCCTTTTTTTTCTTTCTTTCTTTTTTGTTTTTTATGTACCTTATCTACTTTCTGTCCTTCATTTTCTCAATGTATGATTGATGTTTTGATTTCCTCAGGAAACATCTGTAAGAAAAATTACGTGTAAGCTTTTTACTAGGGACTGACTTTCTTTGATTTAATCTCAAGGTGCCAAGAGACCAAGTTACAGAGACATAAGATGTTCTCCTATAGACATAGCGTTCATCCATCACTTCAAGTGATTGAGGTGCATTCAAGTGATTGAGGTGCATTCAAGTATTTGAGGTCTCTTTTATAATTTTCTTTCTTTTATGACTAATGTCTTGTCAAAATGACCTCTTTTTCAAATTAAACCCATTTTGACTGACATAAGTGAAATAAAAGCCTCTTCTGTGATTACTTTTCAAATATTTCTCTAAGATTAAAATTTGTTAATCTTGTTTTCCTTTCCTTTAAAAATGTGAATGGCAAAAGCTTTCTTTCTAAGGAGCGTTTAAAACAGACATGCTTTGATGAGACAAATTTATTACAATAGCCCTTTGAAAGGCAAAAATAGCATGAGGTATAGCTCAAGGTAATGCTCTGAGCATGACACTTGGAGCCACAAGTAGGTGAAGCAACAAAGAAATTGTGTTAACAGTAACTGAGATTAGTTTTGTAAAGTACAGAGAGGAACACATTGTTCAAATAACTTGTAATAACCATGAAGTTTTAAGACTATGCTATCTGCGTGTGTTGTTGATGGATTTTAGCACCACTTTTAAAAAAATTTAACTAATTGTTTTGAAATACCATGTAGCCAGAGACAAGGCTGTAGTTGAGAACCAGATTGCTTTGTGCTATTGCTTTGGGACCATCCCTTTAGCAGAATGCGATAGTTTTCACCCTAGGCCTTCCTGGAGACCAGTTTGTAACCAGGAAGGAATTAGGGTAATGACTTAGGAAGTATTCCATGCTATTCCTTTCCATAACACAACACATAAAAAGACGCAGATAAGAGAGTTCACTCTCTTCTCTCTTCCGGTGGCTGAAGGTGACAGATCTCTCCGTAGACGGGCTTTGCTTATATAGGCCAGGACCTGCTGCTCAGACCTGTCGTTCTCTCCGGTCTCTCCAGGAGGTGTGGTGGAGTTGGCTGCTGCCTCGCACAGCTCTGCTGTCCCGATCAGGGAAGTATTTAACTCCTTTTTATATTTATTGACTATCTCTCTATTAACAGGTATATTTAGGAGATATTTGTTTTTAGGCTTCTTTTTATCCCTGTTTCCCCCTTCCTTTTCCCTTTTTTCCCTCTCGGGAGCTCCCTGTTGTGGATGATATATTCAAATTTTATATATATAATTTTAAATACATATTTTTGATAGAATCCCATTTCATTCAAACTTCTTTCAGTTTTTTTCCTGTGGTTTGTTTTTTTTCTTCCCTCTCTGGGAAGCAGGCCTTATTGTCAAGTTTTGGAGACTTGGCAGGAAACCAGCTCAAAACTTGCACACAGAGTCAACCTTGAATCAAGCAGTCTCGATGTTCTGCTATGGGTCTACTTTGCTGAGAGCTCTAAATGCCATTGTTGAAAACATGGAGGAGAGAGGATAAAGGCCAGATGGATGTCTTTGTACCATGTCTTTATTCAAGTAATACTCATTTGCATTGTATATATTGCATTATATATAATATATTTTGTATACGGGCTATATTCACACTGGTGGATGGAAATTGCCAAGTCCGCAGTGGCACATGGTGGAAGTGGAAACATAGTCAATATGTATGTTTCCTAGGAAGAAGCTCATATCATCAGGACATTTTGACTCCCTCAGTTAAAAAGGCTGACAAAAGCCATCTAGATTTTGTAAAAGAAGTATTTTACTAATCCATGTGTTTGAATGTGAAGGTTTGGAAATGACATACATCTTAGTTTAAATATGTGGACAATCAATAAATTTTTTTTGTTTCTTATAAATNCCTATCCAACGTGGTTTTGAAAATTCACAGGAATGGGGCATCCACAACTTCTCCGGGCAGCCTGTTCCAGTGCCTGACCACCCAAACACTAAAGAATTTCTTCAAAATTTCTAAATCTATTCTCTTTCAGTTTAAAGCCATTCCCCCTTGTCATGTTGCTACATGCCCTTGTGAAAAGTCCCTCTCCATCTTTCTTTTAGGCTCCCTTCAGATACTGGAAGGCTGCAATTAGGTCACCCCTAACTTTTCTCTTTTTGAGGCTGAACAAACCCTCGCAAATTCTCTCAGTCTTTCCTCATAGGAGAGGTGCTCCATCCCTCCAATCATTTTGATAGCCTTGCTCTGGACTTGATCCAACAGGTTGATGTGCTTCCTGTGTTGGGGACCCCAGGGCCAGATGCAATATTTCGGGTGGGGTCTCACAAGAGTGGAGTAGAGGGACAGAATCACCTCCCTTGACCTGCTGGCCATGCTGCTTTTGATGCAGCCCAGGTTATGCTTGGCTTTCTGGGCTGCAAGTGCACATTGCTGGCTCATATCCAGCCTCTCATCCACCAGAACCCCTAAGTCCTTCTCTGCAGGGTGCTCTTGGTCTGTTCATCCCCCAGCCTCTACTGATACCAGGGGTTGCCCCAGCCCAGCCTCAAGGGCTGCAGAAACAGGCAGCAGAGGATGAGGAGGCAGATACGCATTTGAGTGAGCAGAAGTTGAGAAATTTGAAGATATTGACTCTTGCCTTTAAAGGAGAAGTTCCAAACAGAGACCTTGTGTGTGGGTATGTGTGTGAGTATGCTGAGTGTTAGTTACAAAACACTGTGTAGAAAAAACACTAAAATGAGCAACTTCTTTGAGCATAATTTAAAATGCTACCTTTCCCTATAAAAAAACTTCTGTCTTTCCTAGTACAAGCCTTCAAATTAGGGTGTACTTCAGCTTATTAAATTTAATGGATACATTATGTTAAAAATAAAGATTCTTTCTTTATGATGAAGAAATATGAAAATTTAGAAAATTAAAAGTTAATTATTTGGTTTTTGTGTCTTTCTCTTTTATCAGTCCTGTGGCAGTTTGAGAAGTGAAAACAGGCAAAACCAAAAAGGTTTCTACTGAAAAACATTCCTCAAAGTTTTTACCATTCCATCCCAGATGCCAATGTTGCTTCTACAATGCAGAGTAAGCATCAGACATCTGTGATAGGATTCATAACAACTGATGCCCCTGAGCAAGGGCTCAGCCAACCCAGTCAGTCAGGAATTTGCAGAGAAGCAGTGCACAGGAGTGTCTCCCTGTGGGTCTCGGTTAGGCTAGGATTCACACATTTGACTTACAGTCTCCTCCAGATTTCTTATTTGGGAAGGAATACTAGCTGGAAGTCTCACTCTCTTTAGGAGCTCAGGAAAATGGCATTCAATTTCTTTTTGTGAGTGAACACCTAAATAATTTGCATTAGAGGTGTGAGCCCTACAACATAAATCTTTTATAAGTAGTGTGCTATATGTATGCCCATTATTCCTAGACATATTTTTGAACTCTTTAAGAAAGATTCACAGGTCTTCCAGGATGGAAACCACTGGTAAGAGTTAGAGCCTTTACTCAGGGAGGAAGATGTTTCAGCTATATCTTCATATTATGTGAAGACTACATTTGAATCTAGTCTCTGTTCTGGAAAGCTGACTGGTGCTGCCTCCATGGGCAGACATTCATCCCAACTGGGTTGAATTAAGTTTACTAGAAGCTTTATTTGCTTACCTATGCAAAGGTATTTCCTACCCTCTAAGGCATACTGGAGGTTCAAGGCATCTGCATGGACTGGCAGTGATCACACAGAATCTGCAGGAAGTTCCAGGTCCTCTGGAGAGGCACCTAAGATCCAAGTGAGGCATCTGAAGGCATCTCAAAGGGCACTAGATACCTCTATCTGGCTTTCTAGATGGTCTGCCAGGTTGCGAGGTCTTCTTATATTTCAGCTCAAACCTTATGTATGGGAACTACTTCTGGACTAGAAGACTGAAATGTTGTTTTCTATAGGTAATTGTCTACAAGAGTCCTTGATAATCTAAGCTCTTGATAGAACCAACTGAGATTTAGGGCACAATTCTGTTGCTGAAATGTAGGTCCCATGTAGACTTTTTGATTCAGCTACAGGTTCCCTGTAGATTTGTGTTACATTTGCCAGCATTACGCAGGTGTTTCAGAAATCCTGTGGTGTCTCAAAAGCAACTTTATTTTTATGTACAGGGCTCTGAATTGAGACTTTTGTCCATAGAGGTGGAACCCGGAAAGTGACTGTCCCCAGAGTAGATACTTATCTTGCACGTAGGCAATGACAGTGACTGACCTTGTCTTTGTGTTGAACTGAATGTCCTTTATTGTGATCTCTGTGAAAGGTAGTCTTTACACTGTAGTTTTACTGTCTGTGCTTTTAAAAACGGGTATGAGATCTGAAATAAGAATAGGGTAAATCTTGCTCTATCTCTTTTCACCTCTCTTCTTGCAGATGTTCTGGAGGTTTAGGAGATGGAGAAAACATCAACCACAGTGTCTGAATCAGCTCTAAAGATTTGGCAGGTGGTGCCCCTAATGCTGCAGGGTAGAGGGAAGTAACCCTACAAGCCACATTACCAGCCCCTGAGTCAGCATGTATGGCCAGTCTTCGCGAGCGAAGATTTGGGAAAGGTCATTAACCCTTCGAACCTGCGCAGTGGATTTTTTTTTTTAGGTGAGACACAGCGTGCGCTGAACTGAGCCCACCCTTTAATCCTGAGGTTCATCTGCCGGGGCCGAGCAA
>NW_016691291.1:4540-6274 GCF_001604755.1 Lepidothrix coronata | reverse complement strand
CAGATCAGAGGTTTGTCACCACACACCCAAAAAATCTCCTCCTCTCCTTTAAGTGGGGGTTGCAAACCTGGCCTCAGCAAAGCACCTGCTGCTTTTGTAAAGGGCCGATTATTCGAGTCATTAAACTGTAACATTTCAGTTTCTCACAACATCCCTTTGTAAATCTTGTGACATGCCCAAATTTTGTTCATCCCACAACAGTCTATAAGGTGTTTCCCACTACCCCATGGTGTTGGTGTCACCCCCAGCCCATGGGGCTAAGTCTCATCTGTGACAGCCCAGGAAGAGACCAGGTCCAGGGCTCATTATTCTCTTTGGATTATTTGGAACCACCCTGTGCCCACCACTATTCCTCTGTGCTCCTTTATGTTCATGGATATGATCCTTTAGTCACATAACCTGATTGGAAAATTTAGCCCAAATGCATAAAATTAAAAAAATCCTTGTAAATTATTCCTCCTTGTAACTTTGAGGGTATTAGTATTAGTTTGCAATGTGGATTAAACAGATGTTTGAAAAGGGATGGGTGTCAGATAGATATTTTGTCCTAAAAATCCTGATTTTAGTTTATCTATATGAGGTCTTATGTGCTTAAACTCTAACTTAGACAAGTCTCTTGCACACACATCAAACTAAATGCATATTTGAATACTTTGTTAATTTGAGGCCTTTGGATTTCGCTGTATTCAGCCTTGCATAGCAGAGGGTAAATGCATCAAGAAGTTAAGAACATGAAAAAAAATGTAAATTAAACTAAAGGACAACACCAGGATAAGGACAAAATGATACAAATGGTTCACAGGAAAAAAAAAAAAAAAGAAAAGAAAAAAGAAATTTGGAAGGTGAGTTCATTAGAGGAGTTGAATTCTGGAGCAGCTCTCTGATAGCAATAGTTTGGAAAACTGGTCCTGTAATACTCAGCTTGATCAGAAAATAAAGAGAGATAGGAAGGGAACTAATAAAAATTCCGTTGGGCCAGGAAATTACTTAGCGTTTTCCATCTGTTTTGAGTAGTCGTGTTGGGGAAGGTGCTGCATTAATCATGGTCCTCTTTGTCACAGAAGATACAAAACTGAAAATCATGACTTCAAAGGATGTCTCACACACGAACTTAAATCCTGTGATTTTCTGTGAAATGTACCTAGAACTGAAGGTTTGTTGTGTTACTTGGATTTGACTAACGTTGTTGAACACTAAACAGTCCTTCCGTTGTGTTGCAGAATTAGAGGTAGTAACTAGAGCTAAGCAAATAATGAATATTCTATTCATTGAATTTCTCTACTACTTGCAGGTTTTCCCAGAGCACACTGCAGTTCCCAGTAAGCCTTATTATTCTGCAAATAACTGCTTTGAAAAAGTCCTGGTCTTTAGATTGCATTTCATTTCCTTGAAAATGCTGGTTGCTTAAAATTCAAACTGTTGTATTTAGGCACATGGCATGTGAAGTGTTTTTGTTCCCTAGAGAATCAGTGGAAGTCTTAAAAAAAATCACATTTCTGGTGCTGAAAGAGTCATTATTATTCAGATGAAATTTAGTGGTTTAGGGTAAAAAAACTGTACAAAGTGCTGGAACAAGGCCAATTATACCACCTGTTTACAGGTACACTATTTTTTGTAAAACCTTTCACTTTAACTATTCCATTCTAATAGGGACAGAAAATTATTTTTATATGCATTACTATGCATCCCTTGAATCATGTTAATGACAAAGAACAGAGGGGAAAAGGTTATTAG
>NW_016691291.1:0-1828 GCF_001604755.1 Lepidothrix coronata | reverse complement strand
CACCCTCTGTTTTATTATTTCCTCCCTTTTCATGTCCTGCATTCTACCACCGTCAGAAATGTCCCAATGGCTTTCTTGAGTGAAACAAATCCATTCCTCTCCCTTAGGACAACTAAGTCCCAGCCTGGTTCCCCCTTTTCTTAAATTTTTGCTACCCATATTTGCCGAGAACCCGTGTTGCAAGTGTTCAGTTGTCTAGAGTCATAGCAGATTTTGTTGACAAATGAGTGGTAGCTTAAGCTTTGAATCATACGGCCTTTATATAGTGTAATTTGGTAGCATTTTGTACACCCGTCAGACAGGATGTGAGCTCAAAAGCAGCAGAGTATCCAAAAGGGTCCAGCATAACTTAAGCCTCCACGGCCTATGCCCAAACGGGGTTGCATCCCGTGGCTGGCTGTCAGTGGCAGGTTCAGAGGTTAACCTGGTCTTGCCCCTTTTAGATTTTCTAAGTTAATTAAGGCCCAGTTTTTCCTTTTCCAGGTTAATGTTCGCTTTATCTCACAACAACGGATTCTGTCAACGAAATTATTCCCACTAATTAGTTAATATATAAATTGCTAGCCATTGTGACATTCTTTACATGGGGTCTATAAAGTTAAAGTCATCTAGCGGGCAGTCAATTTGGGCTGTTCCTTTAGAGAATTTCTTCGCACTGTATCTTATGCTGCATACCAGTCAGTTTCAAATATTTCCCAATTTACTGGTAATAACAATTCTCACCCACAGAACAGCTTATTTATCTGTACTGACTCCAATTGGGGTTGACCTCCTTGTGTGTCACGACACACAGGGCAATGTATATGTCGGTTAAAGGCCACACAGGACCATTTACGGTGACAGTGCCTACACTGACACTCTACCTAACTATCATGCTGAGCCCACGGATGTTTTATACAGCGTATGCGATCTGGTGGTGGTGGTCCAGGAGTTAGGGGATCTTCTTTTTCAAGGTCACAAGCTAACACCAGGATTGGGTTAACTAAACGATTAGTAAAATATGCACCTGCCCCTCCACTCTGCCAGGGGATGGCTCCTTCTTTCCAGGAAACAAAACGCTGTCTCCTAAGAATTTGTCCTGGGACTAATTGAAACCAAGATCTCAGGCTAGGTTTTATACAGAAACTTTCAGGAAATACTTCTCGGGTCTTTAAGTCTCTTTGTTCTGGGGATAACTCATTCCAGCCTTCGATATGTTTTCTCCATTCAGGTGATGAATTCATAAAGGTCTTTTTGGAGTTTAAGTCGTAGGTCCCCAGGCGCTGACGACACAGTCCACTCTTTCAGAGGTGATGGAGCAACAAGTCCCTTCACTCTGGTCGCGTGTTTGTATTTGCAGTTGAGACATGTGTCTACTCCTGCATAAAAGTTGTTCTCTTGGCTTCTCAGTTTGAATTTTAGTGGTACAGCTTCCAGGGTTGTTTACTGGAACAAACTGCCTGTGAACATTTAACTTCTGACACATTGTTAGTTTATATTTAAGACAAAACCCCTTTCCGAGTTAGGGTAGGAAATATTCTTTCACAGGTTATGAGCCTGCGGCAGTTTTAAAAGACAGGGGATGCAAGGGTTAGTAAATAGTTTCTTTTCCCTTAGATAGTTCTCACAGTTTTCAAAACATTACCTTATTACCTTATGATATATATATTGCACCGGCGGGTTTTAGTTTTTGTGTTCGCCGGGAATTTACACTGCTTTTGTCTTCCCTCCCCTTTCGGTCTGATGGGGGAGCGGAGGGTCCCGAATTAGACTGGGCTGGGACTCTAGCTACTGACACCGCTCTTTTGTTCTCTTGCAACCTCTGCACCCCAGCCGATCTCTTGCTCGC
>NW_016691290.1:4674-6292 GCF_001604755.1 Lepidothrix coronata | reverse complement strand
TTGGACTTCGAGAACGAGGCGCGGAACGCCGAGCGCTGCGGGAGGGACCTGGGACACCTGCGGGGCGTGGCAGTGCCACGGGTGCACTGGGGACACTGCAGCAAGGTGGGACACACCTGGGACACACCTGGAACACCTGGGACACCTGGGGATACCTGGGGACACCTGGGACACCTGGGACACACCTGGGGACACACCTGGGAACACCTGGGGATACCTGGGGATACCTGGGGACACCTGGGACACACCTGGGGATGTCTGGGACACACCTGGGGATACCTGGGGATACCTGGGACACACCTGGGGACACCTGGGGACACCTGGGGATACCTGGGGATACCTGGGACACACCTGGGGACACCTGCGGGGTGTGGCAGTGCCACGGGTGCACTGGGGACACTGCAGCAAGGTGGGACACACCTGGGGACACCTTGGGATGCCTGGGACACACCTGGGGACACACCTGGGGACACCTGCGGGGGATGGCAGTGCCACGGGTGCACTGGGGACACTGCAGCAAGGTGGGACACACCTGGGGACACACCTGGGACACCTGGGGGGGTGGCAGTGCCACAGGTGCACTGGGGACACTGCAGCAAGGTGGGACACCTGGGACACACCTGGGGATACCCGGGGACACCTGGGGACACCTGGGACACACCTGGGGACACACCTGGGGACACCTGGGGGGGTGGCAGTGCCACAGGTGCACTGGGGACACTGCAGCAAGGTGGGACACCTGGGGACACACCTGGGGATACCCGGGGACACCTGGGGACACCTTGGGATATGGGACACACCTGGGGACACACCTGGGGATACCTGGGGACACCTTGGGATATGGGACACACCTGGGGACACCTGCGGGGGGGTGGCAGTGCCACGGGTGCACTGGGGACACTGCAGCAAGGTGGGACACCTGGTACACACCTGGGACACATCTGGGGACACCTGGGGACACACCTGGGGATACCTGGGGACACCCGGGACACATCTGGGACACCTGGGGACACCTGCGGGGGGTGGCAGTGCCACGGGTGCACTGGGGACACTGCAGCAAGGTGGGACACCTGGGGACACACCTGGGGACACCTGGGGATACCTGGGACGCATCTGGGGACACGCCTGGGGACATCTGGGGATAGCTGGGGACACCTTGGGACATCTGGAAACACACCTGGGGATACTTGGGGACACCTGGGACACACGTGGGGACATGGGACACGCCTGGGGACACACCTGGAAACGCACCTGGGGATACCTGGGACACACCTGGGGACATCTGGGACACACCTGGGGATATGGGACAGACTTGGGGACACACCTGGGGACATCTGGGTATACGTGGGACACACCTGGGGACATCTGGGTATACGTGGGACACACCTGGGGACACACCTGGGGACAGGGGACAGGGACAGTGGGGACAGCGGGGACGGGGAGAGGGTCTGTGGGGACAGGGAGTGCAGGTGTGGGGGGGACAGGTGACAGTGACAGTGGGGAGGGTGGGGACGGGGGACAAGGGGACAGGGACTGGGGGGGTGACGGGGACAGGGATGGCAGGGACAGGACAGGGATGGCAGGGACAGGGGGACAGGGGACAGGGGCCATGTGGGGG
>NW_016691290.1:0-988 GCF_001604755.1 Lepidothrix coronata | reverse complement strand
AGGGTTCGGGGGTGTCCTGGAAGGTTTTTGGGGTCCCCCGGGGGTCCCAGAAGGTTCGAGGGTGTCCCGGGGAGTTTGGGAGGATCTCGGGGGTCCCAGGGGGTTCGGGGGTGTCCCGCAAGGTTTTTGGGGTCCTCTGGGAGTCCCAGGGGGTTTGGGGGGATCCCGGGGGGTTTGGGGGAATCCCGGAAGGTTTTTGGGGTCCCCCGGAGGTCCCTGTGGATTCGGGGGTGTCCCAGAAGGTTTTTGGGGTCCCCTGGGGGTCCCAGGGGTTTTGGCGGTGTCTTGAAAGGTTTTTGGGATCCCCCAGGGGTCTCGGGGGGCTTGGGGGGATGCCGGGCGGTTTGGGGGGATCCTGGGGGTCCCAGGGGGTTCAGGGGTGTCCCGGAAGGTTTTTGGGGTCCCTTGGGGTCCCTGGAGGTTTGGGAGGATCTCGGGAGTCCTGGGGGGTTTGGGGGTGTCCCGGAAAGTTTTTGGGGTCCCCTGGGGGTCCCAGGGAGTTCGGGGTTCCCCCGGGAGTCCCGAGGGGTTCGAGGGTGTCTCGGAAGGGTTTTGGGGTCCCCCGGGGGTCCCAGGGGGTTCGTGGGTGTCCCGGGGGATTTGGGGGAATCCCGGGGGTCCCAGGAGGTTTAGGGGTGTCCCAGGGGGTTCAGGGGTGTCCCGGAAGGTTTTTGGGGTCCCCCGGGGGGTCCCAAGGGTAGGGGGGGATCCCGGAAGGTTTTTGGGGTCCTCTGGGGGTTTGGGGGGTTTGGGGGTGTCCCGGGGGATTTGGGGGAATCCCGGGGGTCCCAGGGGGTTCGGGGGTGTCCTGGAATGTTTTTGGGGTCCCTTGGGGGTCCCGGGGGGTTTGGGGGGATCCCAGAGGGTTCGGGGGGTCCCAGGGGGTTCGGGGGTGTCCCGGGGAGTTCAGGGGTGTCCTGAAAGATTTTTGGGGTCCCGCGGGGGTCCCTGGGGTCCCGCGGGGGTCCCTGACCCCCCCGTGCCCCCC
>NW_016691289.1:4609-6300 GCF_001604755.1 Lepidothrix coronata | reverse complement strand
TCAGCCCTACCCATCCCACATTTTTGGGGCCCTCCTCTGCCTCTGCCATCTCCCACTGGCTGTCCCAGGACACAAATCCTGCCCAAGCTAAAGTTGCTTCTGAATGGCTGCACATCTTGGGAAAACCTCTCCCAACTCTCCTTCCCAAATTCAATTTCTTCCTCTACCCTGTGTCAAGTCATGTTGAAAATCACACAGTGAGACATCTGTGGGATTTGCAAAGATTAATTCTCCTATTCCTCACTGATTAATTAAAATCTGATCGAGACTTTGACCAGTAGTTTGCACTTGAATTTAAAACCGAGAACAACTGGGTGGGTTTTAATGTGTTAATTTGCATGGGCTGGGCAAAGAAAACGATTTTGGAGCAAAAACTGCTGCTTGTTATTCCAGCCATGCTTTTGCCTTCTCAGGCAATAATTGTTTGCCATCTCACCAGTGCTTGAGCTGAAGGGAAGGGAAGGGATGGAGATGTTTGCTCTGAAACAGCCCCAGTCTGTTCATCTCTTATGTTGCTTTTCCTCCAGTTGCCTTACTGGAGGAAGGATATGTCCAAGGATATATTCTCTAATCCAGATTGCAGTTATGTGGTATGTTTTCTGTGCTCTCTCTCAATGGTGATTTCCTTATTGAGAGATCCCAAATGCTGAAGATTAAATTCTTTCTCTCCCACTTTTTGGGAAACTCTTTCTAACTGCACTGGCTGCCAGAGCAGCACAGAGGACACCAAAAAGCTCTGGCAGAACAGGATAATTTTTCAAAGCTCAGTGAAAATGTGACAGATGAAACAGCAGCAATAATAATACAGAATGTTCTGTCAATGGAAATTTATATTTAAAACTCGCACGGAGGAACATTTTTCTATATCAATACAAAAATAAAACATGTCAATCAATGCCAAGTGATATACCATGTTATTTTATTATTTCCAGTTGCAAGGAGCTTGTTCTTCAGGAGCTGCATTGATAACACTGCAAATAAAGGAACTTATATCACTTCTGGCATTTCATGAAACAATAGTGTTATCAGCTGGAGGGAAGATGAGTGTACCATCCTTGCACTGAATTTTAATTTGCTTTAAAGTGCAGTGTTTTCTGTGATTTAAAGTTAGTGGATGTTATTTTGTACCGAGATAAGTTTCAGTGGGGATTTGTTTAAAATGACAGTTAAAACAAAGACACAGAAAAGCTTCACCCTAAGGAATTTATAACAGTCATAATGCTTCATGTTCTGGAAGGTCCCACATGGGAGCTGATGGAACTTTTAGATGCTGTGGTTTGAGGTTGGAAGGCACCTCTGAAGATCATCTAATCCAGCCTTCCTGCTTGAGGCAGGGTCAGCTCAGGTTGGCTTGGATTATTCCCCACCTGGAATACCAAGCACAGTTCTGGTGCCCCAACATAAAAAGGACATGGAACTTGGGAGCAATTCCAGAGGAGGCCACAAAGTTGATAAGGGGAACTGAAGCCAGGCTGGAAAAATGTGGCTGTTCAGTCTGGAGAAGAGAAGGTTGTGTGGAGACCTCACAGCACTTTCCAGTGTCTGAAGGGGCTACAGGGAAGCCAGAGAGGGACTCTTCATGAGGAACTGGAGTGATAGGACAAGGGGGAATGGCTTCAAACTGAAAGAGAGTAGGTTTAGATTGGATATTGGGAAGGAATTCCTCCCTGGGAGGGTGGGGAGGCCCTGGC
>NW_016691289.1:0-1114 GCF_001604755.1 Lepidothrix coronata | reverse complement strand
GAAAGTTCCTGATCAAGTGTGGAATCAAGCTTGTGGTAAATCCCACTGTTCATGTTTTCCGTGGTTCCTGTTGAAGGTGGAAGTTGGGATCTCTGAAGGAGAAAACGAGCCCGGTGTCTGTTTGCCGCAGGTGGGGGGTGGCCCCATTTTGGACAATAAAGCACTTTTTTGCCTTCCCCACCCGAAGCAAGCCCGGTGTGAGCCGTGAAGGACCCCTGACAGTGCCTGGGCTGGGGGAGTGACGTGTGCCCTCCCTTGCAGAGCTCGGCGGTGACGCAGCGCATCAGCCCCTGCTCCACCCTGACCAGCAGCACGGCCTCGCCGCCCGCCAGCAGCCCCTGCTCCACCCTCCCTCCCGTCAGCACCAGTGTCACGGCCAAGGACTGCACCTACGGAGCCGTCACCAGCCCCACCTCCACCCTGGAGAGCCGGGACAGCGGCATCATCGGTGAGTGCCCGGCCCGAGCCCTCCCCGTGCGCTGCTCGGCCCCGCGGGATGGGCTGGGATGGGCTGACAGGGTAGAGTTTGGGTTTGGGGGGCATCTTCAAGATTGTTCAGTTCCAGGGGCTTCTACAGAACCTTCTAAACTTTCGCTAGCCCAGGTTGCTCCAAGCCCTGTCCAACCTGGCCTTGGACACTTGCAGGGATGGAGCAGCCACAGCTTCTTTGGGAGTTCCATTCCAGCCCCTCACCACCCTCACAGGGAACAATTTCTCCCCAATATCTCATCTAACCCTGCTTTCTGTCAGTAGGAAGCCATTCCCTCTTGTCCTGTCCCTCCAGGCCCTTTTCCGAAGTCCCTCTCCAGCTCTCCTGGAGCCCTTTTAGGCCCTGGAAAGAGCTTTAAGGTCTCCCTGGAGCCTTCCTTTCTCCAGGCCAAACAATCCCAGCTCTCCCAGCCTGGCTCCAGAGCAGAGGAGCTCCAGCCCCCTTGGCATCTCCATGGCCTCCTGTGGGCACACTCCAGCAGATCCACATCCTTCCTGTGTTGGGACCCCAGAGCTGGATGCAGCACTCTAGTTAGCTAATAGATATTATTTAGGTAATACCCCTGTATTTGCTGATTAGGGAGGTGGTTTTGCATTATTCAAGTTATAACTGCAATGACCAAGG
>NW_016691288.1:3345-6303 GCF_001604755.1 Lepidothrix coronata | reverse complement strand
CCTTCATGAGTGAGTTGCTCCAGTCCTGTGATCAACTTAGCTGCTCTTCTCTGGACTCTTTCCGACAGGGCCCTGTCTTTCTTGTGCTGGGAGCCCCAGACCTCAACACAGTACTCCAGGTGAGGTCTCACAAGGTCAGATTACAGGGGAAGAATCGTTTCCCTTGGCGTGCTAGTCACTCCTCTTTTGATGACACATAGGACATGATTGGCTTTCTGGGCAAAAGCTAGGAATAAATACCTCCAAATAAACTCAGGCAACCCTTTGTCACTTTCCAACTAAAAATACATGTAAAATGTTATTCAGAAAAGATTTGCTTTGGAATAATATAATGAACAATTTTGCTGAAGCACTGCAAAAGTCTGCACATTAATGTCTTGCCAGTAATAAGATTTTTTTCCATGGTCACTAACAGAGCCATCTGGTTTAACAGTCTTACTCCATGTCTGTTTAGACACAATTTCATTTCTAACCTTCTGGTGAACTTAATGGAAAGACACAATTGGCTGGTTTTAATTTACATTCTAAACACACTACATGACAATTGAATAGAAGAAGTTGTTTCGATCTTGAGTTATAACTAACATAAATATCTGCAAAATGTATGCATCTAATTTTCCATGCATTTGGCTTTGATTGATAAATATATACACATACAAAATGTTGATGTATATATTAAAATAGATTATATACCACTTTTTTAATTATTTAACAATAAAAATATTCTAATTACAATACAAAAAGCTCATGTCAAGGCATTCACATTTCTCCATGGGATATTTCTCATGTATTGTACCATGGCAATGAACCTTTAAGGAATTTTGTAAGTAAATCTGGCAAGAACATTGATTGTGAATTTATTTTTCTTATAATTTGTGTATGTTTTCTTTCTCTTTAGAACTTCTGCCCTTGTTAGATGAGGGATTTGAACAATTCTTTTTACAAGTATGCCACAGATCCTGAGGTCAAAAGTTTCCAAAGTTTCTGTGTGGAAATATGGCAACTGTATCAAAAAAATATACAGAAAGTTTCATGGCCATGTACAAGAAAATGTTGGGAGCGCATACCACTTCCTTCTGAGAACTCTCAGAAGTATGTCCTTCTGCTAAAACTTGACCAAGAAATTCAATATTATAATTATAGTGACAACTAAGCTTGGGATTTTAAAGGAAGATAACAGGGGTCTCACCAACCCCATCACAGCATGCTAAGGCCGTATGTGCTACTTTGTCATAGAACTGAATTATGGCTTCTCCCTATAAAATTCAGATCAGCACTCTCATCCAACCAAATCTGTTTACACATGTAGACTACAAATTAAGAATGAGCCTTTTCTAGAAACAATTAGTAGGAGACAATGCTTGCTTGTGAAAAAGTCTGGAGGTTACCAATAACTAGATCTGATCTTTAAGACAGTCTAAATGATTCACACTAGAAAATATATAAATATAGTAATTTTTTTTTCCTCTGGCCATGGCATTCTGGTCCTGCACTATTTTGCCAAGTTATGTAGTCCAAGTTCATAGAGATTCATCATTTTGCATTAAATCTCAATTCCCCAGATTAAAAGATCTGAAAATAAATATGACATCAGTAAGTAGAAAGAGAAACTACGCCCTCAGTTTGGAATGGAAATCCACTTACAAACAATGGTCATGAAGATTCAAGAAAGACCAAAAAAGCTGTCTTCCATTTTTTTCACCTGGAGTATATATCTCAGCCACAACAGTGGAGGTTAGTGGTGGTCCAATTTTTAACATCCTGCTTTTTTCCTGGGTAGTAGAAAGAATATTTGGCAATCAGGTAATCTGAACCAGGAAGTGAGGATCCATAAGGATCACAGCCTCGTCCAAGTTTCATAACACACACACACACACAAGCAGAATGACCAGGTTCTTCACTCTTCAAAGAAGGCTTGCAATTATGTTCAATGGAGTGCATAACTGTGCAGTTCAGAAAGCAAATAAATAAGAAATATTATTATAATCAGTGTTTTCCCTGAGCAATATAATAAGTTAGAAGACTGGTAACTTGATCAGTATTCAATATCAGTTTTACATTTGTAAATACTACTAATTTAAGCTTATGTAGTTGTTCTTCCAGAAATATCTCCATTGTGAATATTTCTTGCATCAGATTATAACAACCATCCTGCTTCTACAAGAACAAAATGCCCTGAAAAGCAAATATGATTTTAATGTTGCCTCTTGAAGAGTATGTGACATCTGCATTTACTGCACTCATCCCTGCAAGTACTAATAGGAGTAGTTGCTGCTAAGTGTTCCCAACTAAGTCCTTCAGCATCACTGTGAGAATAAAATCCTTCTCCTCTGGAGAAAATAAATTTAAATAATGTAAGTTTACTAAACTCTGCCCTAATTACACATAATGTTAAATGGCAATTACAGAAGATGCAAAACAAGCTTCAAATGATATTTATAATATGAATTTTTTCTTTTTTCCCTAAAATCTATTTAACAAATCATGCATAATAATGATTTCTTTTTAATTTTTATAATGTGTTCAAGAAAAAAACCCTAAGCAGATAAAAAAAAAGATAGTATCTACCATGTGTAACCATGACAACTCCAAATCCAGATGTAAAATGGCTGTCTCACTGCTAAATTCTCATTAGAAAGAAAGCTGTTAGCTCTTTTTGACTTACAGGTCCAGAGGAAGTGAGATAAAACAGAAAATTAGTACAGATTTATGTTGTTTCACTAAATGTTCTTCCAATGTTACCCACTCTGGTATAAAGTGGAATGTCACTAAAACACATGTAATAGGTAGCAGATAACAGAGACTTTTTTCCATGTCCATGACCCAGCTCAACAGCATTTGCATAAATCAGAGAAAAGCGGAGGTATGGGAAAATATATGTTAGTACATAGAGTAGCTACTGTGATGAGGAAGACCTCCTCTGGAAATGTTTTGAGAATCTGGAAGTCCTTTGATTTT
>NW_016691288.1:0-1807 GCF_001604755.1 Lepidothrix coronata | reverse complement strand
ATAGTCCCTACTGCTGTACAGAAGTTACATTCATTTTAAGAATAGGTGAATAGGAAGAGGTCTGTGTAACTAAATCCAGATGAATCTCACAAGTATCAGCCATTGATTTACACTGTTCTACAGTCCCAATGTTCCCATATAAAACAAGACATTTATGGAATTCCACCTGGAGACAGGTGAAGAAGTCAGGCATGATAATGAAAGAGAGAATTCAGGGAATATAAAGTTAACCTCATTTATTTTGTATATTTTTCTTAGTTTTAGAAATATATCTGAAAATAATCCTCCTAACTACTATTTCTTTTACATCATATTAGTTAAGAAAGCAGCAATATCAAATGTCATTATAGCATAAACTAACTCATGTCTGAGATTTTATTTTTAACAGTAATTTTCTAGAGCAGAAACTGAGTCACAAAGATGTGTTTCTATATCAATTCTGTCATACTTCAAAATCCGCTTTAAGCCAGATCTGCATGTTGCCACCATAAGAAATGGAATATCCCTGAGTAGCACATCCTTTAAAAGAGACAAGTCAAACACAATAGACCGAAATATTTGCTACACACATGCTGGAATTAACAATGACTGTGAGTTAGCTGAGAGCCATCATTAAGAGGGATATGCATGCATTCAGTGTTTTTTCCTTGTAGTTCAGAGACTCAAGTGAAAATAACAAGATTAAAATTAGCATCATCAGGTTAATGATGATCAAGACTGTAAAAACAATGAGCACACTATATTCTTTACTTGTAACAGATAGTTGTCATGATCCAGTTATTAAAATTATTAGAAATGCCTCTGCCCAAATTAAGATACAAATGAGACCAAATGCCAAAGTTAATAGTATGGGTTTTATTTAACGGTAAATGTGAGACAGAGAAAAAGAGAGAAAAATCAGGGGAAAGGGGGAGTTTGGGGTGGGGTGGGCAGAAGAAAGAGAGTGATAGAGAGAGATTAAAAAAGTATCCCCACTCCATGTAACCCGGCAGTGTCCTGTCAGTCAGGTTCTTCTGGTCTTCTTGGTGGTAAGGGTTTCCCCCAAAACATAGAGTTCAGTGGATAAATATACGTTCAGGAGATGCCAGGCACCTCCCCTGGGGATGGGGGAAACTGCAAGTCTCTTGCGACAGGCTCTGGATGTGTTACCTTACTTGGATCACATGCAGAAGGCAGAAGGCCTCAGGAACAGGTTGGGGGGGCCTTTGGGGGTGTTTTATGGTTTATGATCCCTGCTCAGAAGCCTCTCATGTGAATGTCCCATGTGTACGTGGTCATCCCAGAGCGGGATGGGGCGGGGTGGGGTGTTTACTCCTTCAGTTTGGTGTGAAGAGATTTCACCATTGAACACCCAAAACCCTTCTCCTTCACCACCTTAGTTTACAAAATTAGCATTATTATTTTCAATAACTGTTTCAAGCTAACATGCTTGAGATGATACAATAGTACAAAAGCAGCTATGAAAATTTCACTGCAAGTCTGGTATACACCATTTGGCACTTCAGAGTTCCTTACTAAGTAGAGCAAGTCATGGGATTTCTAATTCACTAAAAGATATACAACCTTCCAGGAAACAGTACAAGCTCCCATGAAAAACCCATATTAGGTAAAGAATTATGTCTTGGACTTATATTTTGAAACATCACAGAAATTAGGATGTATCTCAGTGTTTATTTACGAAAAGAAAGACTAGCGTATTTTTTTTTTAATTGAAATTTGACTTAGTCACACCTAATTGAAGCAATAGTAACCTTAGGCATTTGCAGGACTATTTAAATGATTCTTCTTAAGAAGGAAATTACAGGAT
>NW_016691287.1:3954-6307 GCF_001604755.1 Lepidothrix coronata | reverse complement strand
TGTGGGGCTGATCCCTAAAATCCTATTTCCAAGGCTTCGTGGGGGCAATCCCCAACTCCCTCTTTCCCAGAGGTTTGTAGGGTCTCTTATGGGGTTGATCCCTAAAATCCTATTTCCAAGGCTTCGTGGGGGCAATCCCCAACTCCCTCTTTCCCAGAGGTTTGTGGGGTCTCTTGTGGGGTTGATCCCTAAAATCCTATTTCCAAGGCTTCGTGGGGGCAATCCCTAAATTCCCCGTTTCCCACGTGTCCCCGGGTCCCTGCTGCAGTTGTGGGGTGGGATCGGGATCCCCTCACCCTCCCAACCCCGCTACCCAATCCCCTCCTTTTTTTCCCCGCCCTCCTCCCCCTTCCAGCCGGCAAACCAAAGGCTCGCGAAGCATCCCAAAGCTAAGCCGGGCTTTACTGCTCTCTAGGCGGGGCTCAAGCCTTGCAGCTCCACAGGGCGGAGGGGAAGACGATGTAGGACGTGGCCCAGGCCAGGCAATAAACCGCGGCCACCGCCGCCGGCGCCAGCAGCACCGCCGCCACCCCTGCGGAGGGGACAATCCGTGGGGATCTGCCCTTCCCGCCCCGGCCCGGGGAGGGCTCCGGCCCGGCCTTACCTCCGGCGTAAACCAGCTTCTTCCAGCGCTGGGACTCCAGCACCCTGTCGTGGGGGTAGGAGCCGCAGTCGGTCATGCCCAGGATCATCGCGCCCGCGGCCACCCGCAGCAGGGCCAGGTGGCCCCCCGAGAGCAGGAAGGTGCTGGCCAGCAGGGCCGAGGGGTAGGGGCAGGGCAGGCCCCTGTAGGTGAAGGGGATCCCTGGGGGGGAGCCGCGGCTTCAGTTTGGGGGCGAAACCCCAAAGAAACCCCAAAGAAACCCTTCCCCCCCCCATTTATTGAGGGCAAAGCAGAGCCCACCCGCCAGCTTGGCCACAGAGCCAAACCGGGGTGAGCCCCTTTTCACCCCATTTCCCCCTGTTTCCAGCAAACCCGGGGTGTCCCCCACTCCTCAGCCCCCCTTTTCACCCCGTTTCCCCCTTTTGCACCCAATTTCTCCCTTTTTCACCCCATTTCTCCCCTTTTCACCCCATTTTTCACCCAATTTCTTACCCCATTTCCCCCTTTTTCACCCCATTTCTTACCCCATTTCCCCCTTTTTCACCCCATTTCCCCCTTTTTCACCCAATTTCTCCCCTTTTGACCCAATTTCCCCCTTTTTTACCTCATTTTCCCCTTCCCCCCCCCCCCAAAGAAGGCTGGAGCAGAGCTCACCCACCAGGTTGGGCACAGAGTAAAACTGGGGTGACTCCTCTTTGCAACCCACTTTTTCACCCCGTTTCTCCCCTTTTTAACCCCCTTTCCCCTCTTTTAACCCCCTTTCCCCTCTTTTTGACCCCATTTTCCCACTCTTTCACCCCATCTCCCCCTTTTTTCCCTACCTAGGGGAGACTCCAATCACAGAGGGAGCCAAACCAGGGGGTACCCAAACCCCTTTCCCACCACTTTTCCCCCCTTTTTTCAGCAAAACCCCCCCACTTCTCAGACGCCTTTCCCCCCCATTTCACCTTTTTTCACCCTGTTTCCCTCTTTTTCCCCCACCTATTGAGGCTGGAGCAGATCCCAGTGACCACATTGGCCACAGGAAGAGCAAACCCAGGATGACCCCCCCTTTTCATCCCCCTCTTTTGCTCTATTTCACCTTTTTTCCAAAAAAATTGGGATGATCCCGCTTTTCAACCGCATTTTTCACCTGATTTCCCACATTTTCCAGCAAAACAGGGAGGATCCCTGATTTTCACCCCCCCCTTTTTCAACCCATTTACCCTTTTTCCAGCAAAACAAGTGTGATCCCCACTTTTCAACCCCATTTTTCACCCCGTTTCCCTCTTTTCTCACCCCCTTTTCCCCTTTCCCACTCCATTTATCCGTTTTTCACCCCTTCCCCCCCTTTTTACCGTCTTTCCCTTTTCCACCCCATTTCCCTCTTTTTCACCCCTTTCTGCCCCTTTCCACAGCCTTTCCCCCTTTTCCCTCTTTCCCCCTTTTCCATCCCATTCACCCTTTTCCACCCCATTTCCCCTTTTCCTCTCCATTTCCCCTTTTTTGACCCCATTTCCCACTCCATTTATCCTTTTTTCCCCCCTTTTCCCCCCTTTTTACCCTCTTTCCCTTTTCCACCCCATTTCCTTCTTTTCCACCCCATTTCCCTCTTTTTCACCCCTTTCTGCCCCTTTCCACAGCCTTTCTCCTTTTTTCCTCTTTCGCCCTTTTCCTCCCCTTCTCCCTCTTTCCCCACCCCATTCCCCCTTTTCCATCTCATTTCACCCTTTTCCACCCCATTTCCCCCCTTTCCACCCCATTTCCCCC
>NW_016691287.1:0-1947 GCF_001604755.1 Lepidothrix coronata | reverse complement strand
GCTCCTCAAAGTCCCCTCAGAGCCCCTCAGAGCCCCTTTAGAGCTCCTCAGAGCCCCCTCAGAGCCCCTTTAGAGCTCCTCAGAGCCCCTCGGAGCCCCTCAGAGCCCCTTTAGAGCTCCTCAGAGCCCCTTTAGAGCTCCTCAAAGTCCCCTCAGAGCCCCTCAGAGCCCCTTTAGAGCTCCTCAGAGCCCCTTTAGAGCTCCTCAAAGTCCCCTCAGAGCCCCTCAGAGCCCCTCAGAGCCCCTTTAGAGCTCCTCAGAGCCCCCTCAGAGCCCCTCAGAGCCCCTTTAGAGCTCCTCAAAGTCCCCTCAGAGCCCCTTTAGAGCTCCTCAAAGTCCCCTCAGAGCCCCTCAGAGCCCACCCGGGCTCGTCACCGGAATGATCCCCAAACAGCTCCGCAGGTGTGGAAAGCAGGAAGGATTTGGGGGATATCTGGGAGGTGTGGGAAGCAGAGAGGCCGGGGGGATGTCTCTGAGTCAGGGGTCGCTGGCTCCGGAGCCGCCGCGGAGCACGAGCGACCTTTGGACACCGCGCCCGGAGCCGCCGGCAGAGCTGAGCCGGGAAAATCCCTCCCGATCCACGGCTTTCCCGGAGCCAGGGAATTATTTTTTGGGGGGGGAGGTCTCACTGGGCGCTGCCACCCCGCTTTTATCCCCGAATTCGGTGCTCTGTGGTCTTCAAAATGAGGAAAAACCCGGCGAGTCTGGGGGTTGCTGTGCCCCATCCCTGCCTTTCCCAGCCTCGGGAATGTTCCCGTGAGTGGCGCGAGCCCCCGGGCACTGCTGTGCCACCTGAACTTGCCCGTCCCTGGCGTTTTCTCACCCCAAAATCAAAGTGCTGGGGAGGGAGGGAGGGAATCCCCGCGCTGCGGCGCTGCTCCCGCTGCTTTTATTACCCCTTTTGGGGGAAAACCAGGGGATTTTGGTTCCCCCCAGGTGATCCCATATGTGTTACGGGGGGATGTTGTGCCCCCGCGGGCGTCTCGCCCCTCCGGGCACAGGGAAAAGGGGGAAGCGCAAACCCCACCTATTTTTCGGCGCTGATTCCCGTTTTCACCCTAATTTTACTGCTATATCCCCCCTAAAAAAGCTGATTTTTGGGGTGGGGAGGGGGCGCCTTGCCGAGGGGCCGAGCGGGGCGAGGGTGGCACTTACCGACCGGCGGGGACACCATCCACATGGCAGCGGTGGCAGCGGCGGCGGCGGTGACCGTGACACCCCGGGCGGGGAAACTGAGGCAGGGGCTGCTCCCTGGGCAGGGGCTGCTCCCGTGGGAGCCGCGGGAGCCGCCGCGTTATATAAGGAAAAGCCTCCCGGGCTGAGTCACCCGGCGGGGGTGGGTCCGGCCAGAGGCCACGGCCACGGCCACGGGGGGTTCGCAGCCGACTGGCACCACCGGCGAGGGAGGAGCTGCCCCGGGGGGCCGGGGGGCCACGCCAGGCTCCGGCGCCCCTGCCAAGCTTCCCAGCGCTCCTGCCAGCCTCGCAGCGCCCCTGCCAGCCTGCCGGTGCCCACGCCAGGCTCGCAGCGCTGGTGCCAGCCCTGCAGCTCCGGTGCCAGGCTCAGAACGCCCGTGCCAGGCTCGCAGCGCCCCGTGTCCGGCCACAGCGCTGGTGCTGGGCTCGCGGCACCCACAGCGTGGCCACAGCACCCACAGAACGCCCACAGCACCCACGGAACACCCACAGCACCCAGAGCGTGCCCACAACACCTGTATCAGGCTGGCAGCACCCACTCCAGGCTCACACCACCCTCTCCAGGTGAGGACTACCCATGCCGTGCTCACAGCACCTTTACCAGCCTGGTAGCACCCTCAGCAGGCTCACAGCACCCACTCCAGGCTCACAGCACCCACCCCACACTCCAGCACCCATCCCACACCCAGGGCACCCATCCCACACCCAGGGCACCCATCCCACACTCCAGCACCCATCCCACACCCAGGGC
>NW_016691286.1:4963-6311 GCF_001604755.1 Lepidothrix coronata | reverse complement strand
GATTTGGGGTGTCCTGACCCCCCTTTTTCACCCCCTCAACCCCTCCCAAGACCCCTCAACCCAAAACCCCCCAGGAGGGATTTCAGGCTCCACCTCGGGATTTGGGGTGTCCTGACCCCCCTTTTTCACCCCCTCAACCCCTCCCAAGACCCCTCAACCCCAAACCCCCCAGGAGGGATTTCAGGCTCCACCCCAGGATTTGGGGGGTCCTGACTCATCCCTTTCACCCCCTCAACCCCTCCCAAGACCCCACATCCAAAGACCTTCAACCCCAAACCCCCCCGGAGCGATTTCAGGCTCCACCTCGGGATTTGGGGGGTCCTGACCCCCTTTTTTCACCCCCTCAACCCCTCCCAAGACCCCTCAACCCCAAACCCCCCAGGAGGGATTTCAGGCTCCACCTCAGGATTTGGGGGTTCCTGACTCATCCCTTTCACCCCCTCAACCCCTCCCAAGACCCCACATCCAAAGACCCCTCAACCCAAACCCCCCCGGAGCGATTTCAGGCTCCACCTCGGGATTTGGGGGGTCCTGACCCACCTTTTTCACCCCCTCAGCCCCTCCCACCCCACATCCCAAGACACCTCAACCACAAACCCCCCGGGAGCAATTTCAGGTTCCACCTCAGGATCTGAGGTGTCCTGACCCACCTTTTTCACCCCCTCAACCCCTCCCAAGACCCCTCAACCCCAAAACCCCCCAGGAGCGATTTCAGGCTCCACCTCGGGATTTGGGGGGTCCTGACCCACCTTTTTCACCCCCTCAACTCCTCCCACCCCACATCCAAAGACCCCTCAACCCCAAACCCCCCAGGAGGGATTTCAGGCTCCACCCCGGGATTTGGGGGGTCCTGACTCATCCCTTTCACCCCCTCAACCCCTCCCACCCCACATCCAAAGACCCCTCAACCCAAAACCCCCTGGGAGTGATTTCAGGCTGCACCTCAGGATTTGGGGGGTCCTGATCCATCCCTCGGGATTTGGGGGGTCCTGACCCATCCCTTTCACCCCCTCAACCCCTCCCACCCCACATCCAAAGACCCCTCAACCCAAAACCCCCTGGGAGTGATTTCAGGCTCCACCCCAGGATTTGGGGGGTCCTGACCCACCTTTTTCACTCCCTCAACCCCTCCCACGACCCCTCAACCCCAAACCCCCCAGGAGGGATTTCAGGCTCCACCTCGGGATTTGGGGGGTCCTGACCCATCCCTTTCACCCCCTCAACCCCTCCCAAGACCCCTCAACCCCAAACCCCCCTGGAGGGATTTCAGGCTCCACTTCAGGATTTGGGGGGTCCTGACCCATCCCTTGGGATTTGGGGGGTCCTGACCCACCTTTTTCACCCCCTC
>NW_016691286.1:0-2923 GCF_001604755.1 Lepidothrix coronata | reverse complement strand
GTTGGGAATCCTGGGGGGGATGAACCCTGGGGTTGGGAATCCTGGGGGGGATGAATTCCAGGCTCGGGAATCCTGGGTGGGATGAACCCCAGGGTTGGGAATCCTGGGGTTGGGAATCCTCGGGTGGGATGAACCCCGGGGTTGGGAATCCTGGAGTCTGGAGTGGCAGGTGGGATGAATCCCAAGGTCTGGAGTCCAGGGGGGGGATGAATCCTAGGGTCAGGAATCCTGAGTGGGATGAACCCCTGGGGTTGGGAATCCCCGGTGGGATGAACCCTGGGGTTGGGAATCCTGGGGTTGGGAATCCTGAGTGGGATGAACCCCGGGGTTGGGAATCCTGGGGGGGGATGAGCCCTGGGGTTGGGGATCCTGGGGTTGGGGATCCTGGGGTTGGGAATCCCAGGTGGGATGAACCCCGGGGTCTGGAATCTCGGGTGGGATGAACTCCAGGGTCAGGAATCCTGAGTGGGATGAACCCTGGGGTTGGGAATCCTGGGGGGGATGAACCTTGGGGTTGGGAATCCTGAGTGGGATGAACCCTGGTGTTGGGAATCCTGGGGTTGGGAATCCAGGGTGGGATGAACCCCTGGGTTGGGAATCCTGAGTGGGATGAACCCCAGGGTCAGGAATCCAGGGTGGGATGAACCCCGGGGTTGGGGATCCTGGGGGGGGATGAATTCCAGGCTTGGGAATCCTGGGGGGGATGAAGCTTGGGGTTGGGAATCCAGGGTGGGATGAACCCTGGGGTTGGGAATCCTGGGGGGGGATGAACCTTGGGGTTGGGAATCCAGGGTGAGATCAACCTTGGGGTTGGGGATCCTGGGGGGGATGAATTCCAGGCTTGGGAATCCCAGGTGGGATGAACCCTGGGGTTGGGAATCCAGGGTGAGATCAACCTTGGGGTTGGGAATCCAGGGTGGGATGAACCCCGGGGTTGGGAACCCTGGGGGGGGATGAATTCCAGGGTTGGGAATCCAGGGTGGGATGAACCCTGGGGTTGGGAATCCTGGAGTCTGGAGTGGCAGGTGGGATGAATCCCAAGGTCTGGAATCCAGGGTGGGACGAACCCTGGGGTTGGGAATCCAGGGTGGGATGAACCCCGGGGTCTGGAATCTCGGGTAGGATGAACCCCAGGGTTGGGAATCCCGGAGGGGATCAACCTCGGGGTTGGGAATCCAGGGTGGGATGAACCCTGGGGTTGGGAATCCTGAGTGGGATGAACCCCGGGGTTGGGAATCCTGGGGGGGGATGAACCTTGGGGTTGGGAATCCTGGGGGGGGATGAACCCCGGGGTTGGGAATCCCCGGTGGGATGAACCCTGGGGTTGGGAATCCCGGGTGAGATCAACCTTGGGGTTGGGAATCCTGGGAGGGGGATGAACCCTGGGGTTGGGAATCCTGGGGTCTGGAGTCCTGGGTGGGATGAAGAACCCCGGGGTTGGGAATCCCGGGTGGGATGAACCTTGGAAGGGGGGTGTCACAGGGAGGGTGATTCCATCCCCCTCTCCCCGCTCCAATCCCGGTTTTCCCCCTCCCCAAATCCAGGGAACATGTTCCCCACGATCGGGGACGTTCACCTGGCGCCGTTCACGGACGAGCAGCTCTACATGGAGCAGTTCACCAAGGCCAACTTCTGGTGGGGGCACCGGGGGGGCCCTGACCCCAAACTCTGCCCCGGGGGGGTGGGACAGTGCCAGCCCCTTCCCCTGCCCCACTGGGAATGGGATCCCAGGCCCTTTCATTGGGAATGTGATCCCAGTCCCTTCCCCTGCCCCTCTGGGAATGGGATCCCAGCCCCTTCCCCTGCTCCAGTGGGAATGTGATCCCAGCCCCTTGCCCTGCCCACTGGGAATGGGATTCCAATCCCTTCTCCTGCCCCACTGGGAATGGGATTCCAATCCCTTGTCCTGCCCTGTTGGGAATGGGATTCCAGTCCCTTCCCCTGCCCCACTGGGAATGGGATTCCAGGCCCTTTCATTGGGAATGTGATCCCAGCCCCTTCCCCTGCCCCACTGGGAATGGGATTCCAGGCCCTTTCATTGGGAATGTGATCCCAGCCCCTTCCCCTGCCCCACTGGGAATGGGATCCCACCCCTTCCCCTGCTCCAGTGGGAATGTGATCCCAGCCCCTTCCCCTGCTCCAGTGGGAATGGGATTCCAGGCCCTTTCATTGGGAATGTGATCCCAGTCCCTTCCCCTGCCCACTGGGAATGGGATCCCAACCCCTTCCCCTGCTCCAGTGGGAATGGGATCCCAGCCCCTTCCCCTGCCCACTGGGAATGTGATCCCAGCCCCTTGCCCTGCCCACTGGGAATGGGATTCCAGCCCCTTCCCCTGCCCCAGTGGGAATGTGATCCCAGCCCCTTCCCCTGCTCACTGGGAATGGGATTCCAGGCCCTTTCATTGGGAATGTGATCCCAGCCCCTTCCCCTGCTCCAGTGGGAATGGGATCCCAGCCCCTTCCCCTGCTCCAGTGGGAATGTGATCCCAGCCCCTTCCCCTGCCCCAGTGGGAATGGGATTCCAGGCCCTTTCATTGGGAATGTGATCCCAGCCCCTTGCCCTGCCCACTGGGAATGGGATTCCAATCCCTTCTCCTGCCCCACTGGGAATGGGATTCCAGTCCCTTCTCCTGCCCCACTGGGAATGGGATTCCAGCCCCTTTCCCTGCCCCATTGGGAATGGGATCCTGACCCCATCCTGTGCCCTGGGGGAGAAAATCCTGACCCCATCCCTGCCCTGGGATGTTCCAGACCCCCCATCCCTGCCCTGGGATCATCCAGACCCCCCATCCCTGCCCTGGGACGATCCAGACCCCCCATCCCTGCCCTGGGATCATCCAGACCCCCCATCCCTGCCCTGGGATGATCCAGACCCCCATCCCAGCCCTGGGATGATCCAGACCCCCCATCCCTGCCCTGGGAT
>NW_016691285.1:3182-6311 GCF_001604755.1 Lepidothrix coronata | reverse complement strand
CTGCAGTCCCATTGCCCTGCATGACCAGACTTCCTGTGCCAAGATCTGTTAAAAATTCTCCCCCAGTGAGGTCTCAGCATCATTCTACATCTGACAGCCTTTAACTTCTCTCTGTCTCACTCCCCCGCCCTTGGTGCTGCAGGCAGTGCCCTCAGCCCTGCTGGGCTGTGCAGAGGAGCTGCTCACCAGCAGAGCTGTCTCTTTGAAGCTCTTCTTGCTTGCCAGGAGCTCCCAGCGTGCCAGGAGCCTGGCCCAGCTCAGCAGCACAGCAGCAGGCCCAACTCATTTAATGACCCTTGTGGGGGTTTGGTGTTGTTTACATGAGACTGAGTCCCTGAGAGTAAGTTCAAACAACTTTTCAAGAAGTCAAAGTGAGATTGAAACACTAAAGTTTCTTTTAGTGCTAATGAGTCTCTTTGAGGGACACAACTTAGAACATGTCCCCAGGTTCCAGTTAGAGCAGAAAACTGAAGACAGTGATGACAAGGATGGAAAAGCAAAGGAAAGGTGGCTCTGATGCTGAGGAAAACTGGACTTGTTTCCTTAATCTAACAGGCCAAGCCCTGACCCCCAGCTCCTGGGAAGGCAGATCCTGTCCCTGCCTCATTCCTCAGGAGTCTTCCTGGGGCACTGGGATGTGGGATGTGCAATGCCAATGGCAGGACCATGGGGTGGCACCTGCCAGGCTGCTGAGCAGGGACAAGGAGGCCATGAGGCCCCAGGGCTGCAAGGGCCACTCCCCTCATCCTGGCATCAGGGGCACAGACAGCAGCCATGGCCAAAAGCCTGCAGAAGGTGGCTCTGGCAGGGCCTTTCAGCTTCTCCCCATGCCTGTCTCCTCTCCAGCCCAGGCTGTCCTACGGTGTCCATGCCCTGCCCCTTTCCCTGCAGGCTGTCGTCATCCCCCCGGCTGCCCCACCTGGCTGGCACCTTCCTGCACTGACATCTTTGTGTCCTCCCTGGTTCTTCCTGCACACACAAAGCCTTGGGCTCACCCAGACTCCTTCTTTGTGACATATTGCACCACAACACTGACATTGGAGAGAAATTTCTTACTTCTTGTCACCTGTCTAGGCCACCCCAGCTGCCCTTGGTTGCACTAGTTCTTTCTCTAGGCTGTTTTCTGACAGGAAGAAAAGCTCCACCAGCTCTCACACCCCCCTTCCAGACCTCTCAGGCTACTGCTCTGCTGTCCTCAATCTTTGCACCCCTGACCCCTGAGTCCTCAGCCTCTATATACAGGTCATGTGCTTGAGGTCCCAAATTCCTTTTTGAGAGATCTCTGGGACCTCTCCAAGGTTTTGGAAGATGACAATAGAGTGCTTTTATCTCAGGAAACACAGAGGGACACCTTTTTCCAAGGGTTGTCTTGGCAGAATGAGGCACAATCTCTTTAAACTTTCTGGCACAAGGGAGCTCTGAGCTCTGGGTACGGAGGGAGCTCCAAGTGCCAACCACTGGAGTGGGAGCTACAAATCATCAGGGCTTGTGTTCTTTGGAGGGCCAGACACTGGTGAGAGTGGTGTGTGTGTGTGCACATGGAAGGACTTGAAGGGCACAGTGAACTGTCTCAAAACACTGTCAAAACAGGAAAATCCCGTAAGACACCAAAACACATAAGCACTGGTGGCAAACAGGAAGGCATTTAATTTGCAGCTGAATTTGGGCAGAGGCGTCTTTTAATAATGGGAACCTGAGAGTATCGATGAGGTTTTACAGTATGGGAATGGCCACCAGATTCCATGAGGTTCCACAGAGTCACAGGGTCCATTTGGCTTCGTAAGGCTCTGCAGTGTGATAATGGACCCTTGATTCCATGGGTTTGCAAAATGTCTCAGGACTCCTTTCGTTCTAGGAGGCCCCACATGTCACAGTGGCCACTTGGTTCCATGAGATTCCACAGTGTCCCAAGAATCCTTTGGTTCCATGAGCCCTGCAGTGTCACAGTGGCCCCTTGATTCCATGAGGTTCTGAAAAGTCTCAGGATTCATTTGGTTCTATGAGGTCCTGCAGGGTCACAGTGTCCGTTGAGTCCTTGAGGTTCCACAGTGTCACAATGGCCCCTGATTCTATGAGGTCCTGAAATGTCTCAGGGCTCTTTGGTTCCATGAGGCCCTTCATGGCACAAGGAACCCTTGATTCCATGAGTTTCCGCAGTCTCTCAGGGTTCGTTTGATTTCATGAGGCCTTGGAGTTTTCACAATGACACCTTGGTTCCAGGAGGTTCCAAGTGTCCTTGCTGGAACACACAGGGCTGTAATGTTGTCACCCCTGCAGAGCTGCCTCCAGCTCTTGGCCCCAGCACAGGAAGGACATGGACCTGCTGGAGCGAGTCCAGAGGAGACCAGTAAGAGGATCAGAAGGATGGAACAGCTCTGCTGTGAGGAAAGGCTGAGAGAATTGGGATTGTTCAGGTTGAGAAGACTTTGGGGTGACCTAATTGTGGCCTTGCAGTGCCTGAAGGGAACCAACTAGAAAGATGGAGAGAGACTTTGGACAAGGGCCTGGAGTGACAGGACAAGGGGAATGGCTTCACACTGGCAGAGGGAAGAGTTAGATGCAATATTAGGGAGAATTTCTGGACTGTGATGGTAGTGAGATCCTGGCACACATTGCTCAGAGAAGTTCTGTCTGCCCCATCCCTGGAAGTGTTCACAGCCAGGTTGGATGGGGCTCTGAGCTCTGAGTCTAGTGGAAGGTGGGTTGGACTGAGATGCTCTTTAAGGTCCCTTCCAACCCAAACCATTCCATGATTCTGTGACTGGTGGGGGATGTGGTGGTCAGAGCTGATGGGCACAGAGACCCCAAAATGATGGAGTTTTCCATTCTGGGTGGAAGAAGGAGGGGGCAGAAAAACCGACACCCTGGACTGCTGGTGGTCAGACTTTGTGATCTCAGAGGAGGATGTAATGTCATAGGAGACATGCGATTCCACAGAAGAGGATTTGATGTCCCAAAGGAGCTGTGATGTCACATAGGAGGTTGTGATGTCACAAGGAGCTGTGATGTCACAGAGGAGGATGTGATGTCATAGGAGACATTCAATGACAGAGAGGAAGATGCGCTGTCACAGAGGAGGATGTGATGTCACAGAGGAGGATGTGATGTCATAGGAGACATTCAATGACA
>NW_016691285.1:0-2231 GCF_001604755.1 Lepidothrix coronata | reverse complement strand
TGATGTCATAAGAGAGCTGTGATGTTAGAGGAGGATGTGATGTCATAGAAGACATGTGATGTCACAGAGGAGGATGTGATGTCATAGGAGACATTCAATGACAGAGAGGAAGATGCGCTGTCACAGAGGAGGATGTGATGTCACAGGGGAGCTGTGATGTCATAAGAGAGCTGTGATGTTAGAGGAGGATGTGATGTCATAGAAGACATGTGATGTCACAGAGGAGGATGTGATGTCATAGGAGATCTGCGATGTCACAAAGGAGGATGTGATGTCACAGGAAAGCTGTGATGTCATAAGAGGCCTGTAATGTCACAGAGGAGAATGTGATGTCACAGAGGAGGTTGTGACGTCACAGAGAGCTGTGATGTCACAGAGGAGGATGTGATGTCATAGGAGAAAGGTGATTTCACAGAGGAGGATGTGACGTCACAGGGGAGCTCTGATTTCATAGGAGACGTGTGATTTCACAGAGGAGGATGTGATGTCATAGGAGACATGGGATGTCACAGAGGAGGATGTGATGTCATAGGAGAGCTGTGATGTCACAGGAGGATGTGAGGTCAGAGGAGGATGTGATGTCATAGGTGAGCTGTGATGTCACAGAGGAGGATGTGATGTCATAGGAGACATGCGATGTCACAGAGGAGGATGTGATGTCAGACAGAGCTGTGATGTCACAGAGGAGGATGTGATGTCACAGGGAGCTGTGATGTCACAGAGGAGGATGCGATGTCACAGAAGAGGGTGTGACGTCACAGGGACCTGTGATGCCACAAAGGAGCATACGATGTCACAGTGAAGTATGTGATGTCACAGAGGAGGATGTGATGTCATAGAGGAGACTGTGATGTCAGAGGGAGCTGTGATGTCACAGAGGAGGATGTGATGTCATAGGATAAAGGCGATTTCGCAGATGATGGTGTGATGTCACAGGGAGCTGTGACGTCACAGAGGAGGATGTGATGTCATAGAGGAGGAATTGATGTCATAGGAGAAAGAGGATGTCGCAGAGGAGGATATGATATCACAGAGGAGTATGTGATGCCACAGGTAAGCTGTGATGTCATAGGAGAACTATTATGTCACAGAGGAGGATGTGATGTCATAGGAGACATGCGATGTCACAGAGGAGGATGTGATGTCACAGAGGAGGATGCGATGTAACAGGGGGATGTGATCTCATAGGAGATATGCGATGTCACAAAAGAGGGTTTGATGTCACAGAAAAGCTCTGATGTCATAAGAGGCCTGTGATGTCACAGAGGAGGATCTGATGCCATCAGAGAACTGTGAAGTCACAGAGGAGGATGTGATGTCATAGGAGACATGCGATGTCACAGAGGAAGATGTGATGTCACCAACGAGCTGTGATGTCACAGCGGAGGATGTGATGTCGTAGGAGACATGCGAAGTAACAGAGAAGGATGTGATGTCACAGGGGAGCTCTGATGTCACAGAGGAGGATGTGATGTCATAGGAGACATGCGATGTCACAGAGGAGGATGTGATGTCACAGAGGAGGATGTGATGTCAGAGGGAGCTGTGATGTCACAGAGGAGGATATGATGTCATAGAAGAGCAGTGATGTCACAGATGAGGATGTGATGTCATAGGAGAGCAGTGATGTCATAGAGGAGGATGTGATGTCACAAAGGAGGATGTGATGTCATAGGAGACATGCGATGTCACAGAGGGGGGTGTGATGTCACAGAAGAGGGTGTGATGTCATAGGAGACATGCGATGTCACAGAGGAGGATGTGATGTCACAGGAGAGCTGTGATGTCAGAAAGGAGGATGTGATGTCATAGGAGACATGCGATGTCACAGAGGGGGATGTGATGTCACAGTGGAGCTGTGATGTCACAGGAGAGGTGTGATATCATAGGATGGATGCGTCATCATAGACAAGATGTGATGTCACAGAGGAGGATGTGATGTCATATGAGAGATGTGACTCAGGGAGGAGCTGAGTTTGGGGAGGGCAAAACCGGCCCCAGAATGGATCGGGAATGGGGACCCCCCCTGCGTTCCCCTGTGTCAACCTGCTCTGGGGGGCTTTGGGAGGGCACCTCCCCCTCAATGGGCATCCAGCTCACCCTAAAGGTGCCAGGACCACCCCACAGACCCCCAAGGACCCCCTAAATCCATCCAGAGCCCACCCAGGACCCCCTCAATCTTCTTTTTGGGGGGACCTTTAGGGGCACTGGTGGCTGAGCTGGGCAGCAAA
>NW_016691284.1:4622-6312 GCF_001604755.1 Lepidothrix coronata | reverse complement strand
GGAATCTGAGCCTGCTGGAAGCAGGGAGAGAGGAGCCAGCTCCAAACGGGAATCCGAGCCTGCTGGAAGCAGGGAGAGAGGAGCCAGCTCCAAACGGGAATCCGAGCCTGCTGGAAGCAGGGAGAGAGGAGCCAGCTCCAAAGGGGAATCCAAGCCTGCTGGAAGCAGGGAGAGAGGAGCCAGCTCCAAAGGGGAATCCAAGCCTGCTGGAAGCAGGGAGAGAGGAGCCAGCTCCAAAGGGGAATCCAAGCCTGCTGGAAGCAGGGAGGCCCGGCGGTTCCTGTCGGAGGAGGAGGAGAGTGACCCTGCAACCAGGGGCACAAAAACCAAATCCCAGCCTCCTGCCAGGGTGCCTTCCTCAAACAGCAAAGTGCCAAACAGACACAGCACCAGAATCCTGGGAATGGCAAAGGAGAAGCGAGGAGCAGACGCTGCAGAGCTGCCCAGGTACGAGCAGGCTTCCAAGTACTCCCTGAGGTCAGCCAGGAAGCCTTTCCCAGCCAAGCACTTCACCGAGGAATCCTCAGGCAAGGATGAGGGAGGGGGATCCAGTGATGATGATACCCCACTGCTGATCAGAAGGAAAAATAAATCTGTGTTAAAAGCGGGGCCTCAAAACTGCAGATCTCGCTCTGACTCTGACAGATCCCAGGATGGTGCAAACAAGACGTGGGGTGAGCCAAGGACAGGAAAAGCCTCCCGGAATGTGCCAGTGAGGCTGAGTGGGACCAGTGACGAGTCTGAGCTCACCACCGAAGGAAACACTCCTGCCAGTGGGTCCAGGGACTCCCTCCTGCCTGGGGAGGCTGTGAGGACACGGAGCAGAACCAACCCCCCCAGGTGGTGTCTGGATTTCGACAGCGAGCCCGAAACCAGCAAGGAGGAACTTCCCACGAAAGACAGGAATGCAAAAGTACCTGGTAAAAAACCAGGGGCTGGAGCTCCCAGCACTGCCAAGTCTGCAGCAGCCAGATCGAGAGAGCCTGAGAGGGCAAGGCAGCAGAAACCTCTGGAGCTTTTTCCCAGGGCAGCTGATGGTTGGTCTGAGAAGGAATTACAGAAGCTTTACAGGCAAGGGGTCGCTCTGTGTTCAGAGGGAACAGTTCCCGTCGGGCACCGGCAGGGTTGGGGTGGTCTGCTTTGGGATTTTCCAGATTCCCTCTCTTGCACGTGATTTTCAAGGGTTCCTTTATGTTTTAGTTCCCTCTTGTCCCCAAGTTAACCATCAGTGAAACAAAGGAGAAGCTGGGTATTCTCTACAATAGCTGGAGGTGTGAGCCTGCAGCAGCCCCTGTCACAGTGTGAAGGGAGAGGAGCACTGCTTAGGCAGGATTTTGTGAATCTACTCCTCTGCTGGTTTTCAAAACCACATATTTAATCTCGTTAAAAATAAAAACTCATTCCTATGAGTAACATTGAAAACCATGAGTAGGTAAATGACATGGTAGTATTTGTGTGTATGATGTGGACCATGGGTCAGAGGGGGCAGGTTCTGTCCCCAGACTGGAGTGACATGTTTAACGTGCCATGTTTATGTCAGCAGGTTTGGTGAAGGGGAGAGGAACTGCAGGAATGTGCATGTTCTAAGTGTCTGGAGGAGACACCAGAGGAAAAAATTCTTTGCAGAGAGGGTGCTCAGCCATTGGAATGGGCTGCCCAGGGAAGGGGTGGATTCTCCGTCCCTGGAGGT
>NW_016691284.1:0-2391 GCF_001604755.1 Lepidothrix coronata | reverse complement strand
TGGCCCCCATCAACAGGTAGGAGCTGGGAAACCCCCCAGTGCGAGCACATCAGCCCGGGAATGCTGGCCCCCATCAACAGGTAGGAGCTGGGAAACCCCCCAGTGCAAGCACATCAGCCCGGGAATGCTGGCCCCCATCAACAGGTAGGAGCTGGGAAACCCCCCAGTGCAAGCACATCAGCCTGGGAATGCTGGCCCCCATCAACAGGTAGGAGCTGGGAAACCCCCCAGTGCAGCACAACAGCCTGGGAATGTGGCCCCCAGCAGCAGGTAGGAGCTCCTCTGCCAACCTGGGCCTTTGGCTCTTCCCCAAGGTACCTTTGAGGGAGACAGCTCCTGGAAGTGGGACACCAGGTCCCTCACAGCCCCTCCTGCCGGCCCTGCTCCGGCCCCTGTAGCCGTGGGTGCTGCCCAGCTCAGTGTGGGCTTTGGGGCTGGCACTGGGATGGGCTTTGGGCCTCAGCACAGCAGTCTGACCCTGTTACCCAGGGCTTCAGGCTCTGCTAAACTCACTGGAATCATCTGGAAACCTGGAGTCAGGGGGGTTTGGCTGAGGGACAGGAACTCCATATGGGAAGAGGAAGAAGTCCCGTCTGACCCTTTCATTAGGATTTCCAGCACTGATCTCACCCGACTCTGTCTGTAACTGACCCAGAGCAATTTTCCTGGCTGTGCCCATTCCCTGAGCTGGAGCTGGATGTGATGCCATGGCTGCATCCAGCAGGTTCCATGGGGGGTGTGGCAGCCCCACCGACGTGCTCCTTGTGCCCCGCAGGAAGGAGCTGGACAGACACGTGTTCCGGATGCAGAAGCACACGCAGGGCAGCAGGGGCACCTGGGACAAGGTCCAGAAGAAGTCGGTAATGCTGCTTCCCTCCAGTACTGCCCCCTGCCACCTCAGCCAGGGGCCTGCAGGAGACACATCCCTGGGATGGAGAGCAGGAATCCTCTCCAGCTTCCTCCCAAACCCCGGGGTTTGGTCTCTAGTGCTGTGGAGAAAAGTCCCTTTTGTTAGAAAGGAGCTGCTTATTGTCAGGATTAAAGCCACAGCCTCAGGTCGGGATTTGTAACTGCTTCTGGAATTCTGTGGTTCCTGTAACATTGTTCTGAACAGTGGGAAAAGAGTAGCCATGGAATATCCAGAGCTGGAAGGGACCCCCAGGGATCATGGAGCCCGACTCCTAATCATGACCATAGCTATGGTCACCTTGTATCCTACTCCCTGAATTTAGGTATTGATTCCTCCACTAGCCCAGGTTTTGCAGTTCCAGGCTCTTCCATGAAAAGCCACGATCCCAGGAGCAGAAATGTGGCTTGTGCCCCTGGTTCAGAGGGAGCAGTTGTGGCAGCTGAGCAGTTCAAATTCTGGGAAGATGTAGCACAGGGCTGGTGTGGCTCCATCCCAGCGGGACCCCGAGCTGAGCCCGTGTCCTTCCCTCCTTCCCTCAGGCTGGAGCCGTGCTGGGGACACCTTCCCGCAGGGCCAAGGTCAGCTTGGAGACCAGTGAGTATTCCTGCTTCCTCCTTCATTCCCAGCTCCTTCCACATCCCTACCTTGCTGGGTGCCCTCAGTCTTGGCTGTCTGGGCCTCCTCCCCCTGCCCTTCCCCCTCGGACACACCGATGATCCCTGTTTTCCATTGCAGATGTGGCAAAGGACTCGGTGGTGGGGAAGCTCTTCAAGGCTCAGACACCAAACTCCTCAGAAGAGGAGGAAGACCAGGATTCCTATTTCTCCATGTGATGAATTTTGTGGATCTGCTGGCTCAGCACTTGGGTGCCTCATTCCGAGTCTGTGGTTCAGCCGCCCCTCTGGGAGTGAAGGGCTGGAACTGCAAGATCCATTTGGAAAATCTTCCCCGATCTGGTTTTTATGTATTTTAACCCCATTCCCATCTTGCTGGCACTGTTTGGCTTTTCCATGTGTACATAGTGGCCCTTCCTTGCCCAGCTCCTCCTCTCCTGTTTCTCCTCCTGCTGCCTTTTTCTCCTGGGAAGGAGAAATGTACAGGGGTGCCAATGACTGGCAAGGTCATTTTAAGACAAAATATCTCTTGGGATATGAATGTACAATAAATTAAGGTAAAATCTGGAAGTAACTGAAACTGCTTTTTACTGTCCCTGAGGAAGAATCTGAATTTTTACATTTCCTTAATGTAATAAACAAGGATGAGCTTATTTTACTCACGGATCCATTGGACTTTGTGGAGCAGCAGAATCCCTGACCTGTCCAGCTTGGGATGGGGCCTCAAGGCTTCATCCCCTTGGTTTTGAATCATGGACTCAGGGAATGGTTTGGGTTGGAAGGGCCTTAAAGCCTCTCCAGTGCCACCTCCTGCCATGGGCAGGGACACCTCCCACTAGCCCAGGTGGCTCCAAGCCCTGTCCAACC
>NW_016691283.1:3825-6313 GCF_001604755.1 Lepidothrix coronata | reverse complement strand
GCAGGGAGACAGTGAGGAGGAGGGGTGGGATGGGGCAGGGAGACAGTGAGGAGGAGGGGTGGGATGGGGCAGGGAGCCTCACCCCGAGGTAGCGGCTGTCGTTGAAGAGCCGGGGGGGCAGGGGGTTCCCGCTCGCGGGCCGACTGTCCTCGGGGACGTTCTCGCGCATCCATTTCCGGTTCTCCTCGTTGGCGGCGATATCCTTTTCCTCAAATTCGATTTTGTTGGCCTCCAAGAAGCCTAACACATCTTGCTGCTGCTTTTTAATCTGTCACAAAAGAGGGAGGGGAGGAGAGAAGGCAAACAAAATCAGTCAAACCATCTTTCCTGCAGTTGCGGGGTTCGATACAGGAACCAGGGAGTGCGAAACAGGCTGAGAATGGAAGTGGTAAGAGAGTTCTTAGAATCCAAAAGTATCTCTAAAGAGTCAGATCTGAGCTTTGACTTGGCTCCTACATAACTGAACAGGCTGAAGCCTATGACACTGTCCCTTTGTGAACCTTGAAGGTGCCCCCTGAAAGCAGAGGGGTGAGCAGGGCCCTGCAGAGGCTGTGCTGGCCGGGCTTTACAGTTAACTCAGGGCAATGTTGTTCTTACAGGTGCAGTGGAGTTTGCTGAGGCACATTTGAGGCATAACCTGTTTCCTTCAGCATAGGCCGAATCCCCCTTCTCAGAGTCCAGGTTTTTGTCCACCTTGGTGCCAGGACAGAGATCTCACACAGTCCATTAACTGTAAGATCCCAAGGCAACTTTGGCTTATGCTTCTTTGCAAAAAAAATCCCTCTTCCGCTGTGTTCTGGGTGTCAGTAGAGGCAGGTACAGTCTCTGGAGAGCTGTGATCCCTCATCCCCCATTCCCACTGGTGTCAGGGAGGCTGGCTGAGGTCCCACACCTGATGCTGCCTGTCCTTGTGCACTCACACAGAATCCAAAGGAAAAGCATGATCTGCGCAGCAAACACTGCGCTGGCTTTGCACAGGGAAGGTGGTTTTTGTTACTGTCATTCTGAATTACTGACTTCCCCGCTCAGAGATGTTCTGCTTATGCTCTGCTCTCCCTCTGCATGACTTTACCACCATAAAGGAAATTATAACCACGCACATCCTGCCAAACAATAAAAAAACGGGATTTCACGGGAAATACGTTCTCTTCAAATTACTCCCTTCACTCCAAAGCCAGTCCAAGGCCTGGCTTTAACCTAAGGAGCTCAGAGCCGCAAGAGCAGCCTTTCATACAGATGTTGCACTGGTGCTAATTCAGGTCAGCCCCTGCTCCCGGAGCAGCCGCTCCATATACGGCCACGGGAAAACACGGAGCAGCGCCGGGGTCAGGGCACAGCCAGCCCGGAGCCAAATATGGAGCCTGAGCCCCGGCTCCACAGCCCCGCACCCACGGCACCCATCCGGACCCACGGCACCCATCCGGACCCACGGCTCCCATCCGGACCGGGAACAGCAGGAGGCTGAGGTGGGAGAGGGGGGGAAAGCGCTGCTGTGGAAGGGGGTGGGTTTGGGAGCAGCGCCCGGCAAATCCAAAGAGGGAATCTTCACGCATACCCTGAAGTCTTTCGCTGCTCTATCCATGGCCAGGCTCAACCAAACCTTGGTGTAGCACAAAGGGACCGATCCTGCTCTCTCACGGAGGAAAACGTGCCCCCAGCTCCGGCAGGGAACTGCCTGCCCAGGGCTGCAAAGCCAACATAATTCCTCCTCCCGTGTCGGCACAGCCGCCGCTGGACTCCATGTGCGAGCACCCTCAAACACAAGGATGCTGCTAATTTTCATCGTGGCTAAAAATAAATAAAGCTGGAAGAGTTAATACCGCCCTAGGAAATAATTCATGGAGAGGCTGCAGAGAAAGACGTTTCTGAGCAGACTCAGCCCGGAGGGTAAGAGGTTTCTCCCCCTGCCTTTATCGGCAGCAGGAAGGAGGAGCAGGGAAAGCTTTTCTCCCGCAGCTGCAGCTCGGAGGGAAGAAAAGAGTGAGCAGTTCTTTCAGGAACTGTTCTGTAGGGCTAAAATAAGGGAAAGCTCTTTGGAATTGTAAACTCCTCTACCAGTGTGACCTGGCAGCAAATGGTATTTTTTCCGTTGAACCCATCAGATTTTAATTAAGCATTTCCTACAATGTCTAAATTACAAATCCAACTAATTTTCTATAGTCTTCGGTCCCTTAACTTGTCCAAAATCTTATGTTTTAATGAGAACACATTTTGAGATGTCCCGGGATTATGAAGAAATAAAAGAAAACCAACTTTTTACCTAATTTACCATTAAACTATACAATCTGCAACAAAAAACAAGAGCTCTAAGTTGGACAGTAATCAGCATTTTGATCTCCTGAGAAGTGCCTTTATTTTTTTAATCATTTTGACTCTTGGATCGTCTCCCAGCCACTCACACCTCCTCACACAGCATCTCACACTGGGACAGTCTCTGCATTGTTTTTTCAGCTCCAAGTAGCTCCAAGTAGCAGCACCACATCCCAGA
>NW_016691283.1:0-1277 GCF_001604755.1 Lepidothrix coronata | reverse complement strand
ACAAAAACAGCTTTAAAAGGGGGGTTTTTGCCAGTTCCAATTCCAGCTTTTTGAGTTCTAGATTAGGAAAAACAACTACAGCTTTAAAACAGTTTTATTTTATGCCACTGATGATTTTAAAGAAGCTGCTTCATCATTTGTGCAAGAGGTAAAGTCTGAACTTTGATGTCACTGTTTGTGGCCAGACTTGTGTTCATCCGTTCTTCAAACACTTCAGAGCCTTTGCAAGATTGATAAGGTGCAATTTAACAGCAAATGGAAGAAGTGCAGCATAAAAAATGTTCAGCAAATTCCATGGGCAGCCAGGAGCAAGGGGAGAACCCCCAGGAAGTGGTTTTCTTTGGAAGGATGGGGCAGCACGAGGAATGTGGAGCTGCTGCCAAGACAAGTCACTTGGGCTGAGCTCTGGCCTTGCCTTTGGGACTTGCCTGCCTGTGCTGCTGGGCCTGGCCAGCACTGCTGCCATCCACTGCCGCTGCTTGGAATGAGGAGGGAAAAATACTGTGGGTTTTCGTTTCATTTTTACATTTTTCATCTGATTTCTACAATGATCTTGCCTTCCCCACCCGGGTTGCTAATGCAGCAGCTCAGACTTGCAAATGAGCTGCAAAACGCTTAGAATTTCACCTCCCAGTACAACATAATTTGTAGGAGTTAGAGCCTGGCAGCTCAGCCATGGATTTAAATGTCAGGGAATCCTGACAGCCCCCTAAGCTTATTCTCCACCCCAGCACTGCAGGAGGCCCCCCCTTCCAAGTCAAAACACACCTGAGCAGCCTCAGCCCTGGCTTCCATCAGAAGCTATTTTGTTGTCTAAGTGGTTTTGTTGGTTTTATTTGTATGAACAAGCCAGATTTCCCCCCCCCTCCCATCTTAGCTTAAAATTCCAATGTGCCAGTTCTGGTGGTGCCACTGTGAATGGTGATCAGAGGGTGGGAAACCTGGAGGTGCCTCCAGCAATGACCTGCCTGCTCAGAGCTTTGCCAGGTGTCTCCCAGCAATTCCTGTCTCACTGTTACTTCTCTCTGCCTGGTAGAACATCTGCCTATTTTTAGGCCTGGGTAATTATCATCACAGAACTCAAAGCACTTCTTTGTTCTGGCTATTTTAAGCATAGCAGTGCCATCATTGTCTCTCTCGATGTTTGGCTTCTGGTCTGTAGGGAATGAGATTGAGGACAAACACAGCAAAACCACCACAAACTTCCGTGACCTAAATCACACACGAGAGGCTGCAAAAAGTTCACGCTGGACTTGTGCTGCTCTTTTTTTTTTTTT
>NW_016691282.1:4449-6331 GCF_001604755.1 Lepidothrix coronata | reverse complement strand
CCTGTCCCCTCCCTGTGCCCTCCATCACCCCCCGGTGACAATGAATGACCATCTGTCCCCAACTGTCCCCTCCCTGTCCCCTCCCTGTGCCCTCCATCACCCCCCGGTGACAATGAATGACCATCTGTCCCCAACTGTCCCCTCCCTGTCCCCTCCCTGTGCCCTCCATCACCCCCAGGTGACAATGACCCTCCCTGTCCCCTCCACCCTCTCCGTGGTCCCCTCCATCCCCTCCTGTCACCGTCACCATCTCACGTCCCCTCCCTGACCCCCCCCGTGTCCCCTCCCCCGTCTCATCTCCATCTTCTCCCCCCTCAGCGTGACCTCGCCCCGCCCCCTCGGCCCCGGCTCCGCCCACAGGTACAGGAAGTGTCACCTCTGTCACCTCCTGTCACCTCCCCCCTGTCATTGTCACCCGTGTCACCTCCTGTCACCTCCTGTGTGACATTGTCACCTCCTGTCACCTCCTGTCACCTTCCCCCGTGTCATTGTCACCTCCTGTCATCTCCTGTCACCTTCTGACATCCCCTGTCACCTCCTGTCACCTCCCCCCTGTCATTGTCACCTTTGTCCCCTCCTGTCACCTCCTGTCACCTCCTGTCACCTCCTGTCACCTCCCCCCGTGTCATTGTCACCTCCCCCGTGTCATTGTCACCTCCTGTCACCTCTGTCACCTCTGTCACCTCCTGTCACCTCCCCCCTGTCACTGTCACCCCTGTCACCTCCTGTGTGACATTGTCACCTCCTGTCCCCTCCTGTCACCTCCTGTCACCTCCCCCCTGTCATTGTCACCTTCTGTCACCTCCTGTCATCTCCTGTGTGTCACTGTCACCTCTGTCCCCTCCTGTCATCTCCTGTCACCTCCCCCCTGTCATTGTCACCTCTGTCCCCTCCTGACACCTCCCGTCACCTCCTGTCACCTCCCCTGTGACATTGTCACCTTTGTCACCTCCTGTCACCTCTCCAGTGTCATTGTCATCTCCTGTCACCTCCCCTGTCACCTCTGTCACCCCCTGTCACCTCCTGTCATCTCCTGTCACCTTCCCCGTGTAATTGTCACCTCTGTCACCCCCTGTCACCTCCTGTGTGTCACTGTCACCTCTTGTCACCTCCTCCGTGTAATTGTCACCTTTGTCCCCTCCTGTCACCTCCCCCCTGTCATTGTCACCCGTGTCCCCTCCTGTCATCTCCTGTCACCTCCCCCGTGTCATTGTCACCCGTGTCACCTCCTGTCACCTCCTGTCATCTCCTGTCACTTCACCTGTGTCATTGTCACCTCCTGTCCCCTCCTGTCACCTCCTGTGTGACATTGTCACCTCTGTCATCTCCTGTCATCTCCTGTCACCTCCCCTGTGTCACTGTCACCCCCTGTCCCCTCCTGTCCCCTCCTGTCACCTCCTGTGTGACATTGTCACCTCCTGTCACCTCCCCCCTGTCATTGTCACCCGTGTCACCTCCTGTCACCTCCTGTCACCTCCTGTCACCTCTGTCACCTCCTGTCACCTCCCCCGTGACATTGTCACCTCCTGTCACCTCCTGTGTGTCACTGTCATCTCCTGTCACCTCCTCCGTGTAATTGTCACCTTTGTCCCCTCCTGTCACCTCCCCCCTGTCATTGTCACCTCCTGTCATCTCCTGTCACTTCACCTGTGTCATTGTCACCCCCTGTCCCCTCCTGTCCCCTCCTGTCACCTTCTCTGTGTCATTGTCACCTCCTGTCATCTCCTGTCACCTTCCCCGTGTCATTGTCACCCGTGTCACCTCCTGTCACCTCCTGTCACCTCCTGTCATCTCCTGTCACTTCACCTGTGTCATTGTCACCTCCTGTCACCTCCTGTCACCTCCTGTCATCTCCTGTCACTTCACCTGTGTCATTGTCACC
>NW_016691282.1:0-1060 GCF_001604755.1 Lepidothrix coronata | reverse complement strand
CTCCTGTCACTTCACCTGTGTCATTGTCACCTCCTGTCTCCTCCTGTCACCTCCTGTCATCTCCTGTCACTTCACCTGTGTCATTGTCACCTCCTGTCACCTCCCCCCTGTCATTGTCACCTCCTGTCACCTCCTGTCACCCCCTGTCCCTTCCTGTCACCTCCTGTGTGTCACTGTCCCCTCCTGTCACCTCCTCCGTGTAATTGTCACCTTTGTCCCCTCCTGTCACCTCCCTCCTGTCATTGTCACCTCCTGTCATCTCCTGTCACTTCACCTGTGTCATTGTCACCCGTGTCACCTCCTGTCACCTCCTGTCACCTCCTGTCACCTCCCCCCTGTCATTGTCACCCCCTGTCACCTCCTGTCCCCTCCTGTCACCTCCTGTCACCTCCTGTCACCCCCTGTCACCTCCTGTCCCCTCCTGTCACCTTCTCTGTGTCATTGTCACCTCTGTCATCTCCTGTCACCTCCTGTCCCCCCCCGTGGGAGGGGGGTGGGGGAGGGGCTCAACGGGGGGGAGGGGAGGGGACAAGGAGATCTCTGACGTCACCTGATGACGTCACCGACGTCACCTGATGTCGCCCGACATCAACCGGCGTCGCCTGAGGTCACCCGATGACATCACCTGATGTCACGATGACGTCACCGATGACGTCACTGATGATGTCACTGACGATGTCACATGACACCAGTTGGTGTCACCTGATGATGTCACTCGACAACATCAGCCGGTGACGTCACCCGATGACGTCACCGATGTCACCCGATGACGTCACCGATACCACACGATGACGTCATTTGGTGCCAGCCAATGACGTCACTCGGTGACATCACTCGATGACGTCACTCGATGGCGTCACTCAGTGACATCACTCGATGACGTCACGCGATGATGTCACACAACGACATCATCGATGTCACGTGATGACGTCACCTCTGACGTCACCGCTGACGTCACTGAGGCCCCCTCTGTCCCCTCCCCCCGCAGCCGACGCCGTCGACCCCCGGAAGAAGCGGAAGTGACCCCGGGGGGGCCCCTCCCCCCCCTCCCCCTCCCAAA
>NW_016691281.1:12101-15722 GCF_001604755.1 Lepidothrix coronata | reverse complement strand
GGTTTTGGAAAATGGCAGAAGGTACCTGTATGCAAGCCAAGGCTATGATCTGACTTTGGGCTCATCTTCAGATCAGCAAGCCAAAATCTGTGTGTTTGTTTTTGATTAACCATTAGACACACTGCCACATACAGGGCAGGTTTACAGAGAACGGCATCTGTAATCCCACATTTCACTGCCACATGCTGTGCTATCCTCCCTCCCATCACTTCCCTGCATCGATACCACTATGCTGGACATGCTGTGCCTTCTGGAGGCAGCAAGGAGCAGCTGACCAGCTGCACCAGTATGCACCAGGGTTAGGCAGCAGTGTTGGTGTTGACAGGCAGACATGACTGACACTAGGCCGTCATGTCAAATAAGTAGCTGTGTGGTGGTGTAGTTACATCAGCTGTCCTGGCAGGATGGTTAAAAAAAGTACAGAGAATTTAATGTGTGGAAGAACTGGAGTGTTTCTGTCACCTCTTCTGTGTGGCCTTTCAGAATGTAACAGGAATGGTCACCTACCAGTTAAACATAGCCATTAAGTAATGCTCATGAGCACATGTCTAAAGTATTGAAAGAACCAACTGCTGCCAGTGGCTACTCTGTAATCCAAATTATTATTTAATTGTTTGTTAGAAAGCAAAGATTCAACCAATTAGTCTCAGTACAGAAAGGAGGTCTTTGAAAACTGTTGACAGTTAGGGGTTTGATCAGAAAGGATGCTACGCTGTTAGACAGATCTTAAGTTTTGTTTAGAAGTTTCTGATTAGTTTCAAGAAGAGAAAATGCCACTTCCATGACTGGAACACCACCTGTGAATGGAAATTCCCTTCATGTAAAATATGAGCAGAAGAGATGGCTGCTGTGAGCTCTGAGCAAAGTTTTCCATCAAAGTAGTGTTGATTTTTTTCTGATTCTGGCCTGGAATAATCCGCCAGAGCAGTGTCCTGAGGTTTTTGTATGGAAGTACTTCTGCAGAGCAATAATTGGTGACTGAGAGCAATATTTCTTGGCTGAGAGAAACCTGGGCTTCTCCTTGTATTGCAGCTTTGCACAGGTTCAAGGAAAGGAAGTGTACATCCACGCCTTCTCATCTGCTCTTTAGCTTAAGACTTCTCAAGCCTTTTAAAAAGGGAATATTAAAAGTATGAGTTTTCCTGTTGTTCAGTGAATGTTAGTTTTTTAAGTGACATGGCATTTCATTGCTGTACATCAGTTTTTGGTTTCTGCCCTGGTATGTTTAAGAGCACTGGTTAAGATTTCCTTCCTGTCCCTGGAGAGAGCTGCAGTTAGTTACAATTACCCCTTGCTCACACTGTCAGTTTGAGACATGGCTTTTAAAAGGGGAGCAAACTGTAAGAGACTAAGAAGAGTTCCTAATTTTAAGACTCCTTTTTTATTCACTTCTGCTTTTCCTTGTTATCCAAAGTAGCATCTTTTCTTAATTTTTATTTCCACTGAGACCTACAGGATTGACAGAAAAAAACACCAGTATGTATTTTCTGTGTGACTAGAACTCTAAGTGAAGAAAACCTTATTTGTGTGCTAATATCCAACTCATCTGAAAGAAAAAAAAGTCATTTTGAAAGTTACAGGTTAGTTATGTTATCCAGAACATGATGTGTCAAGTAAAGCCTTAGATACTGCCAGACTTACATTTCTTGAAGCTTTGGGCTGCTTAAAATGTATATCCTTGTTATTTTTTATGAAAAGAATTTTTCATCAGGCTTTCACATTCATATGTTCACATTTTGAATTAAACTGTAACTTTTCATCCTATAGTGTCTAATGAAAAGATTTCCACCCATTCCCAAAAGGAGCATGATCTGGAATGGAATGACGTATAATGAAAATTACTCTTTGAGCTCAAAAAACAATTGTAGTAAAGTGTAGGAGAGAATAAAGTATTGGAGAGAAAAACCTGGTATTATGCCACAATCCTTAATTCTGCAAGCCTTGTTTCTGCCCTCCACAACAGCAGAAAGTAAAATGTTTGACCAGGTGGAAGAACCAGCTAATAGAAAAGTGTGTAGGGTAGGCAAGCAACTAAATCAATGCTGATTGGCTTTGAAAACACCTTGAAAAAAACTTTCCCAGTTAGCATTTCTATCATAAACAGTCCCCACCTCCTCCCCACTTAGCAGTAGCCCATGCTGTTAAGAAGAGTTTACACTGTCTGATGTTGAGAAAGGTCATATGAAAAAACCCTTTTTGTATCCCAGTACCAGTTTTTCCTTCTCTATATGCGGCAAATAAGAGAATAAGAGCTTCAATTAGTGGTGGTCTTTCAATATCTCATGAAATATGCTAAAATTAGGACAAACAGAGCCCATCAGTGTGTGGGCAGCACGCTGAAATGCCATCTGGAAGGCGTTGATTAAAGGGCAGGCACTGTCCTTGGGCCATGGTCAGCAAATGCTTGGAGTGAGAAGACTAATGATACTCTTGCATTGCAGATAAGAGAGCAAAGGCAGTGGCTTTTCATGGTCTGAAAACATCTCACCACATTAGCTGATTCTCTTGTGTTACTTGTGGGGGGAGTGGGTGCTCTCCTGCATTGCCAGGGACACTAGGATGCCTCTGGTCAGCAAGCCAAGATGGAAACCTTCTTTTCTGAAGAAGGTCTTTGGTTTTGCTCATATGGGTAGAAAATGAGTTATTTAGCGGAGTCCAGCTCTGTGTGATGTCAGCAAACTGAGGTTTGCCCTCCTGCACTTAGTGGTAAGTGCTGATGTTGTGGTCCAGCAGCGCAGTGCAGATCCTGTATCCTCTTCAGGACGTGAGTAAGGCAACACATTCTCCACACACACACATGCACGCACAGATATATTCATGGTGGATTAGGCTTAGCTGGATGCCAAGGAATTGGTTGAGTTCATGACATTTTTTCCTTTGAAACCATAGCAACCACCAAAAACCAAATACTGGAACTAAAACTGAAATGCATTTCTTCTAATAAACACCTTTCTCTTTCCCCAGACTTAAGCCAAAAGTCATTTAAAAGGAAAAGATCTATCATAAATTGGGCTTTTTGGCGTGGCCCAGGCACTCATTTGGACAATGCACCCCTCTCCACAACATCTGCTGCTCCTGGGAAGCTCTTTGGCCTCTTGCTAACAACCATCTGTGAGGATGACAACCTGCCCAAACCCCTGTTGGTGAGTCCCAGGCTCAGAATTGGGTATTAGAGTGGTGGAATTTCTTTGTGTAGTAAATGAGAACATGTTTGTTTATGGGACAGTACCCAAGCAAAGAAACCAGAAAGATTTCCAGAAGGAAACCTCATTTGTGGTTCTCAGCAAGAACTTCAGTTTTTAACATGTGCTGTGGTCAGGCTTAGTTAATAACAGCTTGAGAAACGTATGTGATCAGTCTGCTGCTCTGGGCTATTTCTTCTTTATAACCCATGCTGTAAGGCTGGTTCCCTAATCCTCACTTACGCAGTGTAAATAAATGCCACGTTCACATACTTTTTAAACCACTCCCAAGAGCTCTATAAAATTCCCAAATCCATAAATATGTCATCTACTGTCCCATATAGAGTTTCAGAGCCTTTCTTGAAGGCATTCCAGGACAGGCAAGCACTCTGAGTCCTCGTTTTTGATCCAATAACGCCACTGCAAAAACAGGTGGGAA
>NW_016691281.1:0-6336 GCF_001604755.1 Lepidothrix coronata | reverse complement strand
TTTCCTCATAGAAGAGGTGTTCCTTTGCTCTGAGGTTCTTTGTGGCCCTCTTGTGGACGCCTCTAACTGGTCCATGTCTTTCCCGTGCTGGGGACCCCAGAGTTGGATGCAGCACTCCAGCTGGAGTCTCACCAGAGAAAAGTAGAGGAAGAATCCCCTCCCTTGCCCTCTGGCCACACTGCTTTTGATGCAGCCCAGGATATAACTGGCTTTCTGGGCTGAGAGTGCACATCATCGCCTTGTGTCCAGCCTCTCATCCACCAGCACCCCCAGGGTCTTCTCCATAGGACTGCTCTCAAGGAGTTCTTCTCCCAGTCTGTGCCCATATCTGGGATTGTCCCAACCCAGGGCAAGGTGCAGCACCTTGCACTTAGACTTGTTGAACCTCATGAGATTCCCATGGATCCACTTCTTGAGCTTGTGTGTAGGTCCCTCTGGGTGGCATCCCGTCCTTCTGTTGTGTCAACTGCACCTCTCAGCATCATGTCATCTGCAATATTGCTGAGGTTGCACTTGATGATCTCACTGTCTGTGTCATCATATAATATATTAAAGTGATGCATTATCTAAATGCTTTGAGTTTGTATAATATATCCTGTTAAATTTTGCTATTATATATGTTCTGAATAAAATGTGTATTTTTGTACTTGCAAAAAAATGCTGCTAATTTTACAAGTTCTGTTTTGTTGTTACAGCACTGGTATTGATATGTATATGCATTCAATGCTATCTATTAAATATTATTTGTTATGTCATAAATTCAATTTATATTCTGTGTAATTTTTTTTATCTGTCAGTTCTACAAGCTATTGCTGAAGCAAAAGTCCCAGTGATGCCACTGCAAATCTTGCGTGAGGAGGGACTGAAGCATTTTTCTTCTGTTTTGGGTGGCATAATTGATACTGCATGCCATCATCCTGTGGACTTTTGTAAATTATAGTAACAGTCAAGCAAGAATTCCTACCCTTTTTTTCTTCATCTAGAGGTAGGAGGGTGCTTTCAACTTTAACTAAGGGATGCAGTTAACAGTATGAAGGTGAACAGAGATCTTTTGGGATAATAGATATTACAGTCAGGAGCAAGGAAAGGAGGGGAGCAAGTCACTGGATGAAATCAAGATTTATTCTTTAAATTTAGCAGTGTTATAGAGAAAGCAAGAATGGCAGGGATAAACTAAACACATCTGAATGTGTGTGCATGTATATAGTGCTTCTGAAATTGCACTGATTGTTTCCTTAGCTTTCTGTTTTCAAAAGCCCTCCCCAGCTAAAATTAATACTGGCCGGTACTGGAGTTTCAGATCCTGTTCTGCTTAACTATGCTGTCCTAAAGGTGCTGATGTTCCTAAGTCACTCACATGTCTGAAAAATGTAAACACTGTCCAGTGCACTAAGCTGCTTCCAAGTATTATCAACATAACAGGCTTTTAGCTCTATATGAAACAGAATGGATACTCTCCAGCTGATGCAGAAGAGGGAGGAAAGTCTGTTAACAAGGTTAGAAATACCTTTGCTTGAAAATATAGAATCAGAAGGCTATTATTTTGGGCTCTAGTCCTGCAAATGTTGTAAGCAGAGCTGCATTTGTGGAGACCCACGTAATGCAATAAGCCATCATGCGCTTAGAACAATACCAGCATGTATAATTGTGTGCAGGCTCAAAGACTTGACTGCAATTTGTTCTTCTTTTTCACATTCAGCTATTTTAATGAAAACAGTACTATGCAGAATCTGATCTGTAATAGTCACCTTCTGAAGGTAAAATACTTTGTGTACATTTTGAGACCTGTCATCTAGTAGCCCTACATATGCACCTCCTTCAAAACAAACAAAAAAGATGCTATTTTGAAATAAAACAGCTACTCTGCATTTCTTTTTGAAACCGTAAAAAGCGTATTGCTGAGCTGCCAAGATTACATCAAGTAGCAAATACTGATTCATTGCAACAATAATAAAGCTTTAGAAAATCTCTAGTCTCTGCAAAATAAATGTTCTGTCCTACAAATGGTATCTTCCAGCAAGTCATTTATCTCTGCTAGTCTGAGGTAGGAGTATATCCAAGTGTGCTTCGATGTGAAACGAATTATGTGTCTGCTTTTGAGCTGTAGCTAATGCTAGAGTGCTTTCAGCTTTAAATATATGGCGAACAAGTTGGATGTAGACCCAGCACAATTTAAAATGCACTTACAAGACGTACACCCTGCTGCTGCATGAGGCATGTTCTGTGATGAGCACAAAAAAGAGCGCTGATGGAGAAGATCACTGTCTGCAATGCCTCAGTGAAGGAATTAAATGCTGTTAAGATCCAAAATGAATTGTAGTGAATGTTTTCAGAGTGTCAGATGTGACTCTAAACACTGCAGAAAGCAGCAGCTTTAGGTATGTTATCGTTGGGAAGCCAACAATTTAGTGTACAGGGGTCCCAGCTCATTTCCTCCCCTGGGCACCCTGGTGGGCTGGAATGGAACCTTGGGTCCAAGTAATATTAAAAATAAAGTTTTGTAACTTTTTTTATGTCTTTGCTGATGGCCTCTGTGGTGGGTTACCCTTTCTGGATGCCCACCAAAGCTGTTCTAGCACTCCCCTCCTCAGCTGGGCAGGGGAGAGAAATTACAACAAAAGGCTTGTGGGTTGAGATAACACCAGGGAGAGATAACTCAGCAATTACTGCCATGGGCAAAACAGACTCAGCTTGGGGAAATTAGTTTACTACCAAACAAATCAGAGTAGGGTAATGTTCAATAAAAACCCAGTTCTTAAAACACCTTCCTCCCATCCCTCCCTTTTTGCTGGGCTCAACTTCAAATTTTCTCTGCCTCCTTCCTGCCAGTGGCACATGGGGACAGGGAATGGGAGCTGTGGTCAGTTCATCACGTTTTCTGTGCTGCTCCTTCCGCCTCAGAAGAAGGCTCCTCACACTCTTCCCCTGCTTCAGCCTGTGGTCCCTCTCATGGGAGACAGTTCTCCACAAACTTCTCCAATGTGAGTCCTTCCCACAGGCTCCAGTTCTTCATTAATTGCTCCAGAGTGGTCCCTTCCATGGGGTGCAATCCTTCAGGAACAGGCTGGGTAGGTCCCTTGCAGGGTCACAAGTCTTGTCAGCAAATGGGCCCAGTTTATGTCTGCCTCCATAAACTGCAGTGGCTGCTTTGGAGGAAGTGCCCAAGTTTTAGTGACAAATGGTAGGTGAGATGTTTCCCAAATATTTTCTTCTTTCATGAAGTAGCAAAACCTTGCAGAAAACAATAGAATAAAAAGATGACTGAGTTAAGGAAGAAACATGGCAGTGACTCCTCATCCACTGCTGTCAAGGACACAAAATGAAGCAAACTGAAAAATTACCTTGCTCGTTCGGACATTCTGTCCCACAGGGGTTCATATTCGCATTGTTAATGATCATCCTGCCTCTGTTTCACAAGTACTGACCATCATTCCTTTCAGATAACTTCAGAGATTAATATAATATAAATTTAGAGCAGTTTATTCTCAACCTGCATTGAAAGTCTTTGTCTTTTTTTAGCCCTGGTAGAAGACTTCTGTGCCTGAAATATCACTGTGTTTATCAGGGGTTTTTTGTGTGCTTTTCCAATCTTCTTCATCGAGCTCATAAATGCTATTCCTTCATCCCTGTAAATTTTCTCTCTCCAGAACAGCCCAATCCAGGAAGTGGAAAGACATGTACCATCTAATTCTTGTTTAAGCTAGTTTGTAGAGTTCAAGTGAAATAGATTATAGGTCTGGGTAATGAAGCATGACCTTTAAACTGAAGGTGTCTCTCTATCTATGACTCTAAATCACTGGATTTCTGTTAAGACCTAATGTTCCAGCTCCTTTTTTGTTCTAGGGACATATGTGGTCCCAGGACCTGGTGGTCTACATCTCACTTCCAGCTCTGTTTCTGATCTGCTGTATGACATTTGGCAAAGTTATTTGTCTCCTCTGTTCCCTGTTTTGCATCACTAGTCTTTTCTCTAAATATCTTGGTTTGTTGGGACAGGCTAGTGGTTGCTGGTGTTTGCACAGCACCCAACAAAGGGTTGGGTACTGGAGGGGGGGGAGATGGACAACGGTGCCGATACAATCCAGGATACCTTCTTGGACACCTGGGCATGCTGCTGGCTNTTTGTAACTTTTTTTATGTCTTTGCTGATGGCCTCTGTGGTGGGTTACCCTTTCTGGATGCCCACCAAAGCTGTTCTAGCACTCCCCTCCTCAGCTGGGCAGGGGAGAGAAATTACAACAAAAGGCTTGTGGGTTGAGATAACACCAGGGAGAGATAACTCAGCAATTACTGCCATGGGCAAAACAGACTCAGCTTGGGGAAATTAGTTTACTACCAAACAAATCAGAGTAGGGTAATGTTCAATAAAAACCCAGTTCTTAAAACACCTTCCTCCCATCCCTCCCTTTTTGCTGGGCTCAACTTCAAATTTTCTCTGCCTCCTTCCTGCCAGTGGCACATGGGGACAGGGAATGGGAGCTGTGGTCAGTTCATCACGTTTTCTGTGCTGCTCCTTCCGCCTCAGAAGAAGGCTCCTCACACTCTTCCCCTGCTTCAGCCTGTGGTCCCTCTCATGGGAGACAGTTCTCCACAAACTTCTCCAATGTGAGTCCTTCCCACAGGCTCCAGTTCTTCATTAATTGCTCCAGAGTGGTCCCTTCCATGGGGTGCAATCCTTCAGGAACAGGCTGGGTAGGTCCCTTGCAGGGTCACAAGTCTTGTCAGCAAATGGGCCCAGTTTATGTCTGCCTCCATAAACTGCAGTGGCTGCTTTGGAGGAAGTGCCCAAGTTTTAGTGACAAATGGTAGGTGAGATGTTTCCCAAATATTTTCTTCTTTCATGAAGTAGCAAAACCTTGCAGAAAACAATAGAATAAAAAGATGACTGAGTTAAGGAAGAAACATGGCAGTGACTCCTCATCCACTGCTGTCAAGGACACAAAATGAAGCAAACTGAAAAATTACCTTGCTCGTTCGGACATTCTGTCCCACAGGGGTTCATATTCGCATTGTTAATGATCATCCTGCCTCTGTTTCACAAGTACTGACCATCATTCCTTTCAGATAACTTCAGAGATTAATATAATATAAATTTAGAGCAGTTTATTCTCAACCTGCATTGAAAGTCTTTGTCTTTTTTTAGCCCTGGTAGAAGACTTCTGTGCCTGAAATATCACTGTGTTTATCAGGGGTTTTTTGTGTGCTTTTCCAATCTTCTTCATCGAGCTCATAAATGCTATTCCTTCATCCCTGTAAATTTTCTCTCTCCAGAACAGCCCAATCCAGGAAGTGGAAAGACATGTACCATCTAATTCTTGTTTAAGCTAGTTTGTAGAGTTCAAGTGAAATAGATTATAGGTCTGGGTAATGAAGCATGACCTTTAAACTGAAGGTGTCTCTCTATCTATGACTCTAAATCACTGGATTTCTGTTAAGACCTAATGTTCCAGCTCCTTTTTTGTTCTAGGGACATATGTGGTCCCAGGACCTGGTGGTCTACATCTCACTTCCAGCTCTGTTTCTGATCTGCTGTATGACATTTGGCAAAGTTATTTGTCTCCTCTGTTCCCTGTTTTGCATCACTAGTCTTTTCTCTAAATATCTTGGTTTGTTGGGACAGGCTAGTGGTTGCTGGTGTTTGCACAGCACCCAACAAAGGGTTGGGTACTGGAGGGGGGGGGAGATGGACAACGGTGCCGATACAATCCAGGATACCTTCTTGGACACCTGGGCATGCTGCTGGCTCATGTTCAGACACTGTCAACCAGCATTCCCCAGGTCCATTTCCGCTGGGCAACTTTCCAGCTACATTCCTCTGTGGTGCATCACTTGTAACTGGCCACCAGTTGGATTTAACTCTATTCCCCTCCACTATCTTGGCTCAGACATCCAGCCAGTTTTTCATTCTGTGAAGAGTTCAGCTGTCCAAGCCATGAGAAGCCACTTTGCTCCAGGAGAATACTTCAGGAGACAGTGTCAAAGGCTTGTGTCAAAGACATGTAGCTCATGTCCTGAGGAGAGATAGCAATGTTCATCAAAGCCAGAAAATTTTGATAAAGTAGCTAAGTCAGACAAATAAATAAAATGTTTTGGGACAGATTATAATGATAACCCAGACAATGTCTGAGAAACCAGAAAAGCTATAGTCTTAGCCCCAATCTTCAGGTTATCCAATAAGCTTATATATTAGGAACAGAGGCTATGATACATGTTTTTTCTCATTATTTAACATCTCCCTATCTCCCGTGTCCAGAAAACCTTAGTATGCATAAGGAACTAGGCTCAGTGACACCACTGGACATCCTCACGCGCTCACAGTGTTTCGAGGAATCATCT
>NW_016691280.1:3110-6337 GCF_001604755.1 Lepidothrix coronata | reverse complement strand
CTGCCCCTCAGGTGAGACCCCCCTGCAGAGCTGCTCCATCCCTCTGATCCCCTTGGTGCCTCTGGACCCTCTCCAGCAGCTCCACGTCCTCCCTGTGCTGTTCCCCAGGGCTGGAGCAGCTCTGCAGGGGGGTCTCACCTGAGGGGCAGAGGGGCACAATCCCCCCTTTCACCTGCTGCCCCCGGGACACAGGGAGGGCTCCTGGGGCCAGAACTTTGAGCATGGTTGTGTCGGAGCTGTGACAGAGGGTGGGTCCAACCTCAGGCCTCCATGACCCTCGTCTCTGTGTCCTGGGCCAGCTTGGACAGGGCTTGGAGCAACCTGGGCTGGTGGAAGGTGTCCCTGCCCACGGCAGGGGGTGGGATTATATGGTCTTTAAGGTCTCTTCCAACAAAACCTTGCTGGGATTGTGCCCACCCTGCCCCTCCTTCACCCCCACGTTGCCCATGGAAGGCTGTGCCCTCCCTGCTGTGCCGGTGCCACCGCCGGGCCCTCCGGCCCCGCTCCCTTCCCTCACGGCTCTCATTCCTGGCAAACGGGAAAAGGGAAGCAGAGCTATTTTACCTGGATAATCTGCCTCAGTCTCCAGCCCAATGGATCCAATCCCTGCCCACGCACCCGGAGCAAACAGAGAACAGTTTTTGAGTCCCCCTTGCCCTGCGTGAACAAAGGGGCAACTGTCCCCCTCACCCCGAGCTGCCTCTGCTGCCAGGGGGCTGTTCCTGGCGTGGGAAGGTTGAGGGATTTGGTGACAAAGAGCTCCCAACGTGGACAAGGGCTGTCCACCAGCCAAGCTCTGCTCTGGACCAGCAGAGTTAAGCTTGAGTAAAGCCAGGCCTACAGGTCTGGGTGCGGGTGTGTCCGTCGGGATGTCACAGCATCACCAACACCCCGGCCGGGAGTGGCCCCCGGTATTCCTTGGCATTATCCTTTAAGATCTTTGGAACAGGTTGCCCAGAGAAGCTGTGGCTGCCCTGGGATGCCTGAAAGTGTCCAAGGCCAGGTTAGATGGAGCTTGGAGCAACCTGGGCTGGTGGAAGACGTCCCTGCCCACGGCAGGGGGTGAGACTGGGTGGGCTTTAAGGTCCCTTCCAACCCAAACCATTCCATGATTTTCAGATCAGAGGACTGCAAATGCAGTTAAGCCTCTCTTACACCTTATTAATAAGACTCAGACCTTCATAGACCTCAGCCTAACAGCATTAATAAGACTCAGACCTTCACAGACCTCAGCCTAACAGCACCTACCTTCAGTGTAACGCTTTATATTAGTAGGACTTAAACCACTGTAACAATAAAGTTCATATTTCCCCATCTGAGAGATGAGGAAACCCGGGGTGTCCAAACTGGGTGGTTTGCTGCAATGTCCATCCAGTGTGTAAACCTGCAACCTTCTGGGTTTGGGTTAAACTGAGCCTGTGATGAACTACAGTTCATCTCCTGTGATGAACATCATCATCAAAACTACTGTGATGAAGGAGGTGGGACCTTGAGGGGGAACGTGGGCAGCGTTTGCACTCGGGGCAAGATGTTGGCTGGGTGGTTTCCCACGTTGGTTTGATGTGAGAAACTATAAGAAAGTAAAAAAAGCAGAATAAAACCAACCCCCTGATGAGCTGGAGCATCTGTGGATGCCTGAGCTGCAGGGGATTGCAGCACTTGAACACAACTCCTCACTCCTTGTGGACACACCACAAATGGTGAGGGCAGTGCCAGGAGCCCTCTGACATATTTTAACATGCCTTTCTTCTGAGAAGGAAGAACCACTTTTAATTATAAATTATAAATGGCTGTTTACTGGGGACCCATTGGGGTGGACATGAGGCACAGAGTGGCTGCCCTGCTCCCATGATGATTTTGGGATGAATTTCAGGATATTTATTGCTTTCCCCAAAGCCTTGAGCCCTGGAGTCGTGTGTAGCACGGCCTCAGCTTTCAGTTGTTACTGTTGTTATTTTAATTGCAAAGAAAGCAGTTTTCTGGGTCTCAGAGATCTCCAAAAACTCCTGAAAACATCAACCCGAGAAATGTAAAACTGAGAAACCAAATAAAAAGAACTCCAAATGGGTTATTTGTTTATTTTTTTCAATCTCCTGGTCTCTGTTATTTTTTTGGCCTGGCTGATGGTTTTGAAGGCTTGGAGCTGGCAGTCCTGAGCCCTGATCTGACCCAGTCCTTTCTCCAGAGAGGCTGCAAAGCTGTCAAAAAAGTGAGTTAAAGCATGGATTTAATCCTGCTTTACAGCTGGAGGACTTTGGAGAGGTTGGGACTAAGGACTCAAAGTCTCATAGGACACCTGTAGTGGCATAAAAAATTAGACTATGTTAGACTATAACATTATTAGACTTATTAGACTATAAGGCTTCTCTGCAGTGAAGTAGCTCAGAGCCTCCCCTAATGTTGCTGTGTTGCTTCTGGAAACCTCAGAGAAAATGAGATATATTTCTATAAATTTATATCAATTATTTATAAAGTAAAAGAGGAAAAAATAGGAGGGGGAAAAAAAGAGCAAAACCTGCAAACAGACTTTGAGGGGAACAGATGAACAAGGAGAGCAGATGAGCAGAGCTCAGGGGTTTGATTCTGGTGGGGTCAATTCTACAGGGAGAGTTCCTGGACTCCAAAACCCCATGAAAAGCAATCCCTGCCTGCCCAGCTCCCTTCCCCCGGTGATCGGGAGCTCTTTTTGTGCCGGTCACGTTTCTGTGCCGCCCTCCCCGTGCCCTGCGAGGGGACAGGCACCGGGCAAGGAGGAGAGGGAACAAAGGCAGTGCCCGGGGCTGTTTGCTCACTCCACGCACTGTTGTCTCCCATCAGATAAGCCCGTGGCCATAGGGTGGAAGATTTCCAAACCCAAACCAGCCAGAAAAAGAAAAAATAAAAAGGGAGACCGGGGAGACAAACAGCAGAAACTCTCGAGTTTCATCTGCCCGAGGTCTGGACCTGCCCCTCCCGGGTCATATGATGAGATTCCCAGGCAAAGGGAGCCTTCTGGTTCCCTCCTGCTCCAGGGTGTGCCTCCCGCTGCGGGCAGATCTTCCTGCGCCGGCTTTCACCCACTGAACAGGACAAATTGGGGAGGGAGGATGAAGGAGTGGGGTGTTGGGAGGAAAAGCTGCACCTGCCAGGTGGGAGGTGGGTTATTCTTTAAAGCTGCCAAGACAGGAGGGCTCCAAGAGGCAGGAGCCAGCCCTGGGGGGGGACAATTTGGGGGCTGGGGGCTCCAA
>NW_016691280.1:0-1187 GCF_001604755.1 Lepidothrix coronata | reverse complement strand
TTTTCCTCTTGTTTTTCGATCATAAAAATTTGAGAAGGGCACAGTAACCCCGGGAGCTCGTTAACTTACAAATCTGAAGCCAGGCTTTTGATTTTTTTTTTTATTTTATTTTTTTTTTTTAAAGTTTCATAAAACTTCAGGCAAAGATTTAAAAAAATAATGATTTTGTTTTCTTCTGAGCATCTCGGTTCGGTGCTCAAAGGTGCCAGAACGCCCCAAGAAAAGCTGATTTTGCAGGACTTCCAAACTCACTGGTGCCATGAAGTAGTAAAACAGAATTCATGAGCAGGAAGCATTAAGGAATAAGATGTTTGGGGGTACAATTGGCCAAGTATTCCACTAAATGAACACTGGGAGTTTTAAGGAGCCTTGTCGGCTCTAGAACACGTAAAAAATGGAATTAAAAACTACTTTGAAATGGTTCTTCACGTTAAAGGCCCCCAGTTTTATGAAATATTCTGGAGTGAGTCCAATGGGAACATGAATAAGAGTGGGAAAATATCAAATGAAGTTCTGTTTTCCTGACCTGCAATGGATTCTCACTCTGTGCTACATAAATAACTTCTAGGACCTGACTTAATCGGTGTATGCTTTAATTCATATTGTATTTTAAACTAAAAAAAAACCACTTTTTAATGTGCTTTAGTCTTATATTTTACTGTATGTGATGAAACAGCAGCAGGCAGGGTTACCCTGCGTGTTTATTGATTGTGGCTGCCAACATCCATGGGAATTTGCAGTCAAGGGTATGGATTTGGGATGGTAATCCCTTGGAAATGAGGGCTGTGCCATTGGGATCCTCGGAGGGAATTGCTGGGGTGGAGCTGAGAGGGACCAGGGGCTGGTTTTTAGGGAAACAGCTCCAGCTGGATCTGCCTGGACCCCTGAGGAGGGATCAGCTTGGAACTGGAGTGGTGGAAAAGCTGGGATCTTCCCTGGGTCATTTAGAGCTGTGTTTGGAAAAGATCCTGGGATTTTTTGGGTGCTCAGCTTCCATTGCTTTCTGTGAGAGCCAGACATGGAGTCCCCAGAGTTCTCTAAAAGCCTCTGGTTTCTACTCTTGGGAGGTTTTTCAGCCCCCAGAGTTCTCTAAAAGCCTCTGGTTTCTACTCTTGGGAGGTTTTTCAGTCCCCAGAGTTCTCTAAAAGCCTCTGGTTTCTACTCTTTGGAGGTTTTTCAGTCCCCAG
>NW_016691279.1:4927-6340 GCF_001604755.1 Lepidothrix coronata | reverse complement strand
ATTTAAGAGACACATTTAAGAGAGTCTTTATTTAATGAGTGCATGTCCAGCTCAGAGGGGTTACTGTGCCCCAATTAAAATTTTGATGTACAGCTGTCAAAGACAGAGCATGCATACAAACTTTGTTATAGCTATCCATACTCTAAAATAAAACACTCTTTAAACATAAGAATCCATCTCCCAAATGACTGCTGACAAAGAGTGGTGAAGTATTTTCATCAGCATAATCAAGTCAGAAATGTTGAAATACGACTCAGAAAATACTGACAGCAATTTTGGGGGAGAATAAGTTCTCCTTACTCTGTGATCAAGAAAAAAGATGCACTAGATTGAATCAAAATATTTTCTTAGGTCACCATATGCCAGAGATATTTGTACATCTTGAAACATGTCTCCAGATCATACCATTAGTAATCACAAGCTAAATAAACAGACTGAGGAAAAAACTACATACTTTTGCAGGGCTGGTACTAAACTGGATTTTCCTTATGATTAGAAACCCCAACTGAGCATCATCTAAGATTTGCAAAAAGCACATTTTCAAGCAAAACAAAAAAAGGGATTATCTTGAATTGGACAGATTCTTTCAGAAAGAAGCCATCTGAGTCAACACTAAGTTATTTAAACTGTCTCTTCCCTTACAAAATTTGTTATCAGACTTTCATCTGTTCCTCCCATTCTTGGCTGCAACTGCTGATACTAACGCCTTCACCAGGTCCAGCTGGCCTATCTCATCATCTTGGTGAACATGTGACACTCAGGAAAAGCCCAGCAACACCAGCTCCACTTTTTATAGAAAATGGATAGTCAGCACCTGAGGGAGAAGTATTTTGTCTATGTTTCTACTGATATTCCCCAAAGGATCATCCAAAGGTACTGTTAGTACTGCCGGTCAAACACCTTGCATGTCCTCCAGATGGAGGAAAGCAAGGCTTGGAAAAGGGGATTAGAACAATAGAAATGTGTTCAGCTGTGAAATTAAAAGTAGGACAGCATGACATGCAACATTATGTGTTGAGCTGAGTCAAAAGCAGTAATTAGGCTAAGCTAAAATACGGACATGTAATCAGAACAAATGTGTGTTTTGCGTCCATCGCATTCGCTCCTCATAAGAAAAGTAGTCACCTACCCATCCCAAAGCACCTCATTACCCTCCCTGTGTCCTCAACCTCATCTGCAGTGCCTCCAGTCCCTTTCTAACCACTAGGACTCCATCCCTACAGAATCACCTCCCCAGATGCCCTCAGCTCCTGCGTGTTCCTCACCTCTGTATTGTCCCAACAGCAGGGCAGGAGTGTTTCGTGTCCAGCCTGGAGTTCTGCCCCTGCTGCCCGGCTGCCCAGGGCACATGTGCCAACTGGCAAGCAGCAGCCACTGAGCAGATGTAAAAGCTGAATTTTCCCTACCTTTCCT
>NW_016691279.1:0-1963 GCF_001604755.1 Lepidothrix coronata | reverse complement strand
CTCATAATGGATGTCAGGGAAAAAAAAAAAAAAGGAAAAATACACTATACATACACCTCAAAACAGGGGTGACAATACTTGTCTCTCCTTATCCAGGAGAACCATTTTTATCCATTACACACACTACTGTTCAATACCTCAGCTCAGCTAGAAAAGCAATTCTTCTGCCGTAATGACATAACCAATATTATTATATATCAAGCCTTTTAAGAAATCTGCAGAAGAAAAGATTCCATTATTTCCCACAAGAAGCTGCTGCTATCTGTATTCAACAAACTCCTATACAAGCTTCCCACATGTTATGGGAAAGAGCGTGTGTTTTTTCAGCCACGATCATCTCCTGTTTACTCATATAAAAATACAATGTGGCATATTGCTGAATTGAATGCCACTTACAGCTTTAATACACATTTTTGGCACAGCTGATAAAATGCATTTTCTCTCTCCCCTAGTGCTCAGTGAACACAGGAGCAGCACAGCAGAGTAGTGCCCACGACCAGGTAAGATTATACCCCTGGTAAGGGTTTCTTAGCCCTCAGCAAAATACATTTTCACTATCACAGGAAGAAGTTCTCCTAAACCCTGTGGAAAGTCAACATCTAAAATGCCAAGCCTTCAGATTCAGGGTTCAGATACCCACGTATGTAACTGGAGCCTCCCAACTTCAAAGTTCAAAGCTTTTGTATCTTTCCAAACCGGATCCAAGCAGGGCTCATTACATCTAAATAACAGTGTCTGCAGAAATTTCAGGAATAAATAGTGAGTTTGACCTTGACTTGATCTCTCAGTTTCCACTGCAGAGGAAGCTCTGGGCTTCATGTTGGCAGCGAGAGGCTTCTCTCATCTATGCTCTGGCCTTAATAAAGGCTTTTGTAAGCACATCCAGAAAAGAAAAAAAAAATAATGTCTATAAGGAATGAAACACATTTCATTCAGTATTCTATTAATTACAAATTATTAAAATTATGCAACTTCTGTCACTTTAACATGGACTCTCTAAAAAAAATGTATGTATTAAAAACACTAAGCCACCTTTCCCACATTCATTTGTCAAAAAAAAAGCCAGGTAGCCAAGGCAAACATTTGAAGTTTAAGAAACAGCACCCTTTGTCTTGCTGCAGTCTGTCCTTTGTTTTTAGTACAATATGCTTCCACTGGGGTGTAAAGACATGGAATGGTGTAATAGAAAAAAATAATTTTGACAGAGGTACATGGGGAGGCAGAATTAAGGCAGTAAGCAGGAAGTCTGACCTTTCCCAACTTCAAAGTACTGGTGAGGTTCAAATTAGAAATTATTTAATATAATATTTTTTTTTAATTTCTCGGTAATATTCTGAACACACACTTCAATATTCAACTCATGCCTTCTTTTGTTCTATTCTTAAACACAGGCAATTTTGCTTCAACTACCATCACCTTGATCTTTCTATCAATTCTGGTCAAAACACGTTTCCCAAAATCAAGGCCTTTCTCCTTGGCTCATTACAGGTAATGACAAGTTGCTATCTCATAGCATTCTCAAAAGTTTCCTCTCCGGAGCAAACAGATGATTTCAAAGTATCCACACAAATAATACTGTGTAATAAATGTTGACTTTTCACATCAGGTTAGTTACAGGTTTAATGGAGACCTACATTTATCCCAAGTGGTGTCAGATTCACTGGTAAAATTATTGCAATACTGGGTTGTGAAAATCCAGGAAAAATACTGACAAAACAGAAAGAACTCTCTACCCACCCCGTACAATATATAGGTGTTGGTGAGTTCAAAAGGCATCAGAGACAGCTTTATTAATGAAGCAAAAATAAGGTCTTTGAGTTTAAGAAGCAAAAATACCCATAAAATAGCACTAACCCAGCAGCCTTAAAAAATAACAAGTTTTTTGTCTATACTTGAACTCCTCTTCCCAGTTGACCTCCTGCTACATAATGAGGCAGAGAATGCCCTGCAATACTGGAAGTAT
>NW_016691278.1:3782-6350 GCF_001604755.1 Lepidothrix coronata | reverse complement strand
AGCAATTAGCTTGGTGGGGTGATTTCTCTGGTGCTGTTTAAAAAATAATAAAATAAAAAAAAAAAAAAAAAAAAAGAAGTTCCCGAATCCTGAGCGGTTTAGACATGTTTTGAAAAAACACTGAGCCCAACAGCTGTGCAGTGGACTAATCTGACAGTACAGCAGCTGTCATAACAAAGGCAGAGCTGGTTCAAACACAGCTCCTTTGTTGGGTGATTGAAAATGATTTAAAGGAAAAGGTTATTTAGTGCTTCTCCCGTGTGGGGCCGGAGCAGTGACTGCTCTCCGTGATCCCCCAGCAGATGAATGGGCCCTTAACCACCTCTTTGCTCCGGTTTAGAGGCTCAGGCAGTTTGGGGAACTCGGATTTGGTTCGGATGCTTTGCTGCTGGCTTTGTCTCCAGGCCCTCTGTGGTTCTGGAGTCGGCTGGTGGAGGTGCCTACCCGAGTTCTGGGTTGATGGCAAATCACCTCGACACACTCCCCCCCAAGCTCTGTGATCACCGAGTGCTCCAGGGAATGCACGGCAGGATAATTAAGCAGTGTCACTTGTAAAGATGGCCCGAACTGGGGCTTTTTAAAAGTATCAAATTATGCAACCCCGTGTAGATATTTCAGGTTAATTCCCTCATATTTTAAGGCCCTTTTTTCCCCCCTTTTTTCCCTCATTCAGGCAGAAGTGCTGGAGTAACCTTTGAAACAAAAGACTTCAAAGTGACAGCAGCCTGTGCCTCTGGCTATACTGAAGTAAGTAATCTACTAAAGCATGAATATTTTATGTCTCTACAGCTAAATGAAGGAAATTACAAGTTGATATAAACTGATGTTCTTTGTATTAGCTCATGACAAATGCAGCAATTACCCCCAATCAGTTAATTACAGCATCCTTCTGTGGCCTGCCTTCCACTTCCACCAGCTTTCTTTTGTAAGAGGGGCGAGTTAAACTCCCAGTTCCTTTGTGCTGCTTCTTGGAAGAAGGGCTTTGTTTATGCTCTTGGAAATTATATCAATTTTAATAGCACACAGCGACAGTCCCTGGTGTTCCCTCAGCCCCTTCTTGCTGCTTCCTCTCTGGTTTGTGCTTCTTCACACCCGGAGGTGTCTGAGGATCCTTTTGTCTGCCTGACAGGACAGCAGCTCAATAACCCCCCTCAAGGGTGCATTAAAGTGAGATATGAGCAATTAGGGGGGTTGGAGGGTCGCTGCTTTAATGGCTGAACTTCAGGTGGGCTGTGAACGTGGGTGGCCGTGGGAGAATTCGCCGCTGAGCTGCTGAAAGCAGAACAGGCTCCACAGACTCCTCCGAGCCCCTTTCAGCTCCCAGCTCCTTTGTGAGAGCAGCTCTGTGAAAACACACTCCCATTCTTCCGAGTTCTGCACAGACAGAAGAGGGAACCCCGGGAGACCCGTCTCCTGCTGCTGTTAGAAAATCATGAAAGTGGTTTTTCTTCCTTGCCGGGGAACACGGGGATCAAAGGGGGGCCCTGACCCGTGGTCGTGGTTCAGCTCGAGGCCGAGCAGGAGAGTGTTCTGCTGGTGCTGCTTCGCTCTCAGTCCTCCAGCAGCAGGTCCCAGACGTGCCCCACCTGCCATTCCTGGGCATTCCTTGCCTGCTGCATCCCAGGCACCTTTTCCTGGGAATAGGAGGCGTCCAGGGTGAGAGCTGAGCAGCACTGGGTTATCGGAGAGCTGGCAGTGACGGGGCAAAGGGGGAGTGGTTTTAAACTAAAGGAGAGGAGATTTAGATGGTCTGGAAGAAATTCCTCCTTGGGAGCGTGGTGAGGATGGAATTCCCAAAGGATTGTGGCTGGAAGTGTCCAAGGCCAGGTTGGGCAGGGCTTGGAGCAACCTGGGCTAGTGGAAGGTGTCCCTGCCCAGGGCAGGGGGTGGCACTGGATGAGCTTTAAGGTCCCTCCCAACCCAAACCATTCCATAATTCCATGATCCCTCTGTACCAGCTGCAGGAAAAGTGACACCTGGGTCAATCTCCAAAGCTCATTCTAACAGAAGCCTGGCTTTGTGGTTCTTGGGTGTATTTTTATTTATTCTGCCCTAATTGCAAGGTTCCTGTTTGACTCAGTGGCAGGATTCCACATCCAAAATATAACCTTGTAAGGTCAGTGGTGAGAATTCAGCTTTCCCCTCGTGGATCCTTTGGGAAAAGGGGCCTGAACCACTTCCAGTTATTGACACTAAAACCTGCACGTGGCAGCAAAGACGATGAGACTTCAAACTGAGCCAGAAGATCTTCCCCTGAAGGAGAGAGAGTGAAGTGAGATGGTTTGCTCTGGAATTTCCTTTTTACCCAGGAGGTGGAAAACCCCACATGTATTTCCATTCTTGCCGTGAAACTCCAGCAGGGGTGGGATTTAAGGGGCACATCACTGGTGGGGAGGACACACACGTGGCAGGGGGACATGTGGCATCTCTGCATCTGAAGGGCAATCACTTGTCACTCCTCTGGGGTGGCAGCAGAGAAAATATTTGGGCTGCTTGCTGTTCTTTGGTGGTTTTCCTCTTTTTCTTGTTTTTTTTTTTTTTTTTTCCTCAACTGTCTCACTTCCCTTT
>NW_016691278.1:0-1418 GCF_001604755.1 Lepidothrix coronata | reverse complement strand
GGAACGTGGGGATGGAGAGGAGCTGCCAACCTGGGGCTTGGACATCGGCTCATCCCGGAATGTTTAGGCTGGAAAAGACCTCCAAGGTCGCCGAGCCCAAGCTGTGCCCACAACCCCACCGTGAGTGCCACGGCCAGTCCTTCCCTGCACACCTGACACCCCTTTCCAGGAAGAAATTCCTGCTGGAAATCCCACCAGCCTGTGTCCTGCAGCCTCTGCTTCCCTTTCCCTACTCCCAGGAAACTGGGCTTTCCACACCCGGCCCTTCAGTGGTTTGAGAAGACCTTTTATGATTTGTTTTGGTTTTTTTTTTATTAAACTTGTGGACTGTGGCAGGAGCTCAGAGCTTGCAGGAAACCTTGGTTCAGAGCTCCTGGACTCACCTGGAACCACTCTGCTAAATAATAATAACAACTAACAAGTGTCCAGTAATGCCAGACTGCCAACAGGCCCCCTGTTAAAATCCAGTTTGGTGGCATCTTCTGAAATCCCTTCAGAAGTGAATTCTCTGCACTGAAGATCCTCGTGTTCCATTGGCCCCACGCTGGAGGGGTTTATTTAAATACAAATTGAATCCTCCCACTGGAAAGCTAAACAGGAGATTAAAATAGCTGCCAGGGGATGGGGAATTTGCTTTATGAAGAGTCACTTGACTCAACTTCTTGCTGATTTCCCCATTTCTCTTGTTTTATGGCGAGAGATGCGTTGGAATTGTTGCCTCTCCCAGCCAGCAGGAATGAACCTGGGGCTCGACTTTAATCCCCCTCCAGTCACCTCTGGCACTGTCACTGCTCCAGGGAAGTGGCCACTGGAGAACTGATGTGGAAACAAGACTTTTCCAGCTCTGGAAGTTGTGAGTTCAAGGGATGATGGTGCTCAGAACTCCGTGCTGGTGGGGAAAGCTGCACGGGCACAATTCCCTGGGGGTGCCGAGGACTTTCAGAGCTCCAGAACCCCTTCGAGGGGGTTCCTGAAGGATCAGAAACATCTGCTGGGCTGAACTACAACCAGGAGATCTCTGGGGAGGAGCTGGGAAGTCTGAGGGAAGGTGCATCGAAAGGATCTTTTTTCTCTCTCTTTTTGGCTTTTGCTGAGAAATGACTTCTCTGCAAATTTATTCTGCGACACTTTGGGGAGAGGAACACGCTTTTAACAGGTTTTTGGAGAAGAGGGTCAGGGAAGTGAAAGCCTGGGAGGACGGGCAGGCTGGGAAACGGGCCCAAGGGTCCTCCATCCCACCGGGGCCTCTGCGCCCTCCGAGCTCCCCGTGGGACGGCTGGGGCTGCAGGGAGAGGGATTTGGGGTGCAGGGAGAGGGATTTGGGGTGCAGGGAGAGGGATTTGGGGTGCAGGGAACAGGGATTTGGGGTGCAGGGAGAGGGATTTGGGGTGCAGGGAGAGGGATTTGGGGTGCAGGGA
>NW_016691277.1:3185-6368 GCF_001604755.1 Lepidothrix coronata | reverse complement strand
TCCCAGGTGTGTCCCAGTGGTCCCAGGTGTGTCCCTGAGATGTCCCAGGTGTGTCCTGGGATGTCCCAGGTGTGTCTCAGTGCTCCCAGGTGTGTCCCAGTGGTCCCAGGTGTGCCCTGGGATGTCCCAGGTGTGTCCCAGTGGTCCCAGGTGTGTTCTGGTGGTCCCAGGTGTGCCCTGGGGGTCCCAGGTGTGTCCTGGTGGTCCCAGGTGTGCCCTGGGGGTCCCAGGTGAGCCGAGGCCCCTCCCAGGTGCGCCCCCGGTGCCCCCGTACCTCGTACTGGGTCTTGTCGATGCCGACGAGGAAGAGCAGCTCGGCGAGGAAGAGGGAGATGCAGAGGTTCTTGTGGATGGTCGTGCGCTCGGGGGGCAGCCCCCGCAGGCAGCAGAAGGCCGAGATGGCCAAGCCCAGGCACAGCAGGGCCACCAGGATCCCCGCCCAGGTGATCACCGACAGCAGCACCTCGTTAAAGCGCCCCGGGAACTGCGGGAAATGGGAAAAATGGGAAAAAATGGGAATTGTGGGGGTTGGGGGTCACCCAGACACACAGGGAGGGACAGGGAGCACCGGGAACGGGCACAGCAGGGCCACCAGGATCCTGCCCGGGTGGTCACCCATGGCAGCACCTCGTTAAAGTAGCCTGGGAACTGCGGGAAAACAGGAAAAAATGGGAATAAATGGGAATAAATGGGAATTGTGGGGGTTGGGGGTCACCCTGAGCCATGGGCGGGGACAGGGAGCACCGGGAACGGGCACAGCAGGGCCACCAGGATCCCGCCCGGGTGGTCACCGACAGCAGCACCTCGTTAAAGTAGCCTGGGAACTGCGGGAAATGGGGAATAAATGGGAATAAATGGGAATAAATGGGAATAAATGGGAATTGTGGGGATTGGGGGTCACCCAGAGCTGTGGGTAGGGACAGGGAGCAGCAGGAACGGGCACAGCAGGGCCACCAGGATCCCACCTGGGTGGTCACCGATGGCAGCACCTCATTAAAGTAGCCTGGGAACTGCGGGAAATGGGAAATAAATGGGAAAAAAGGGGAAAAAAATGGGAATTGTGGGGGTTGGGGGTCACCCAGACACACAGGGAAGGACAGGGAGCAGCAGGAACGGGCACAGCAGGGCCACCAGGATCCCCGCCCAGGTGGTCACCGACAGCAGCACCTCGTTAAAGCGCCCTGGGAACTGAGGAAAAACGGGAAAAAAGGGGAAAAATGGGAATAAATGGGAATTGTGGGGGTTTGGGGTCACCCTGAGCCACGGGGAGGGACAGGGAGCAGCAGGAACAGGCACAGCAGGGCCACCAGGATCCCGCTCAGGTGGTCACCGATGGCAGCACCTCGTTAAAACGCCCCGGGAACTGAGGGAAATGGGGAATAAATGGGAATAAATGGGAATAAATGGGAATTGTGGGGGTTGGGGGTCACCCAGAGCTGTGGGTAGGGACAGGGAGCAGCAGGAACGGGCACAGCAGGGCCACCAGGATCCCGCCCGGGTGGTCACCGACGGCAGCACCTCGTTAAAGTGCTCTGGGAACTGAGGAAAAACGGGANCCTGGTGGTCCCAGGTGTGCCCTGGGGGTCCCAGGTGAGCCGAGGCCCCTCCCAGGTGCGCCCCCGGTGCCCCCGTACCTCGTACTGGGTCTTGTCGATGCCGACGAGGAAGAGCAGCTCGGCGAGGAAGAGGGAGATGCAGAGGTTCTTGTGGATGGTCGTGCGCTCGGGGGGCAGCCCCCGCAGGCAGCAGAAGGCCGAGATGGCCAAGCCCAGGCACAGCAGGGCCACCAGGATCCCCGCCCAGGTGATCACCGACAGCAGCACCTCGTTAAAGCGCCCCGGGAACTGCGGGAAATGGGAAAAATGGGGAAAAATGGGAATTGTGGGGGTTTGGGGTCACCCAGACACACAGGGAGGGACAGGGAGCAGCAGGAACGGGCACAGCAGGGCCACCAGGATCCCACCCGGGTGGTCACCGATGGCAGCACCTCGTTAAAGCGCCCCGGGAACTGCGGGAAATGGGAAAAATGGGAAAAAATGGGAATTGTGGGGGTTGAGGGTCACCCTGAGCCACGGGCAGGGACAGGGAGCAGCAGGAACGGGCACAGCAGGGCCACCAGGATCCCTGCCCAGGTGATCACCGACAGCAGCACCTCGTTAAAGCGCCCCGGGAACTGCGGGAAACGGGAAAAATGGGGAAAAATGGGAATTGTGGGGTGAGGGAAGGAGTTTGGGGGGGTCAGGATTGAGCCAAGGTCATGGGCAGGGACAGGGAGCAGCAGGAACGGGCACAGCAGGGCCACCAGGATCCCGCCCAGGTGATCACCGACAGCAGCACCTCGTTAAAGCGCCCCGGGAACTGCGGGAAATGGGAATAAATGGGAATAAATGGGAATTGTGGGGGTTGGGGGTCACCCAGACACACAGGGAGGGACAGGGAGCACCAGGAACAGGCACAGCAGGGCCACCAGGATCCCGCCCGGGTGGTCACCGATGGCAGCACCTCGTTAAAGCGCCCTGGGAACTGAGGGAAAACGGGAAAAAAGGGGAAAAATGGGAATAAATGGGAATTGTGGGGGTTTGGGGTCACCCAGAGCTGTGGGTAGGGACAGGGAGCAGCAGGAACGGGCACAGCAGGGCCACCAGGATCCCGCCCGGCTGGTCACCGGCGGCAGCACCTCGTTAAAGCGCCCCGGGAACTGCGGGAAATGGGAAAAAAGGGGAAAAAAGGGGAAAAATGGGAATAAATGGGAATAAATGGGAATAAATGGGAATTGTGGGGTGAGAGAAGGAGTCTGGGGGGGTCAGGATTGAGCCAAGGTCATGGGCAGGGACAGGGAGCAGCAGGAACGGGCACAAGCAGGGCCACCAGGATCCCGCCCGGGTGGTCACCGACAGCAGCACCTCGTTAAAGTGCTCTGGGAACTGAGGAAAAACGGGAAAAAAGGGGAAAAATGGGAAGAAATGGGAATTGTGGGGGTTGGGGGTCACCCTGAGCCACGGGCGGGGACAGGGAGCAGCAGGAACGGGCACAGCAGGGCCACCAGGATCCCGCCCGGGTGGTCACCGATGGCAGCACCTCGTTAAAGTGCTCTGGGAACTGAGGGAAATGGGGAATAAATGGGGAAAAATGGGAAGAAATGGGAATTGTGGGGGTTGGGGGTCACCCTGAGCCACGGGCGGG
>NW_016691277.1:0-1295 GCF_001604755.1 Lepidothrix coronata | reverse complement strand
TGTGCCCAGGTGTGCCCAAGTGTGCCCAGGTGTGTGTGGCTGTGCCCAGGTGTGTGTGTGGCTGTGCCCAGGTGTGCCCAGGTGTGTGTGTGGCTGTGCCCAGGTGTGCCCAGGTGTGTGTGGGTGTGCCCAGGTGTACCCAGGTGTGTGTGTGGCTGTGCCCAGGTGTACCCAGGTGTGTGTGGCTGTGCCCAGGTGTACCCAGGTGTGTGTGTGGCTGTGCCCAGGTTTGTGCCCCAGGTTTGTGTCCCAGGTGTGTGTGCACCCAGGTATGTGTGTGGGTGTGCCCAGGTGTGCCCAGATGTACCCAGGTGTGTGTGTGTGTGCCCAGGTGTACCCAGGTGTGCCCAGATGTACCCAGGTGTGTGTGGGTGTGCCCAGGTGTGTCCCAGGTGTGTCCCAGGTGTGCCAGGTGTGCCCAGGTGTGCCCAGGTGTGCCCCCAGGTGTGCCCAGGTGTGCCCAGGTGTGCCCAGGTGAGTGTGGCTGTGCCCAGCTGTGCCCAGGTGTGCCCAGGTGACTCACGCTCTGCCTCCGTGCCATGAGCAGGGCGAAGTTGGTGAGGTGGGAGCAGGCACAGGAGCTGTGGCTGTGCCCAGGTGTGCTCAGGTGTACCCAGGTGAGTGTGACTGTACCCAGGTGTACCCAGGTGTGTCCCAGGTGTCCCAGGTGACTCACGCTCTGCCTCCGTGCCATGAGCAGGGCGAAGTTGGTGAGGTGGGAGCAGGCACAGGAGCTGTGGGTGTGCCCAGGTGTGTGTGGGTGTGTCCCAGGTGTGTGTGGGTGTGTCCCAGGTGTGTCCCAGGTGTGCCCAGGTGTGCCAGGTGACTCACGCTCTGTCTCCGTGCCATGAGCAGGGCGAAGTTGGTGAGGTGGGAGCAGGCACAGGAGCTGTGGGTGTGCGCAGGTGTGCCCAGGTGTGCCCAGGTGTGTGTGGGTGTACCCAGGTGTCCCAGGTGTGCCCAGGTGTGCCCAGGTGTATGCCCAGGTGTACCCAGGTGACTCACGCTCTGTCTCCGTGCCATGAGCAGGGCGAAGTTGGTGAGGTGGGAGCAGGCACAGGAGCTGTGGGTGTGCCCAGGTGTGTGTCCCAGGTGTACCCAGGTGTGTCCAGGTGTGCCCAGGTGTGTGCCCAGGTATGCCCAGGTGTGCCCAGGTGACTCACGCTCTGTCTCCGTGCCATGAGCAGGGCGAAGTTGGTGAGGTGGGAGCAGGCACAGGAGCTGTGGGTGTGCCCAGGTGTGTGCCCAGGTGTGCCCAGGTGTGCCCAGGTGTGCCCAGGTGTGCCCAGGTGTGC
>NW_016691276.1:0-1837 GCF_001604755.1 Lepidothrix coronata | reverse complement strand
CGTCATTGTCACCATCACTGTCACCACACCCCCCTGGGGACAGGGACAGTGTCACTGTCATTGTCACCGTCATTGTCACCATCACCACCCCCCTCTGGGGACAGGGACAGTGTCACCGTCATTGTCACCATCACTGTCACCACACCCCCCTGGGGACAGGGACATTGTCATTGTCACCATCACTGTCACCATCACCACTCCCTCTGGGGACAGGGACAGTGTCACTGTCATTGTCATTGTCACCATCACTGTCACCATCATCACCCCCCCTGGGGACAGGGACAGTGTCACCGTCATTGTCACCATCACTGTCACCACACCCCCCTGGGGACAGGGACATTGTCATTGTCACCATCACTGTCACCATCACCACCCCCTCTGGGGACAGGGACAGTGTCACCGTCATTGTCACCATCACTGTCACCACACCCCCCTGGGGACAGGGACATTGTCATTGTCACCATCACTGTCACCATCACCACCCCCTCTGGGGACAGGGACAGAGAGGGACACTGTCACTGTCACCATCATTGTCACCATCACTGTCACCATCACCACCCCCCCTGGGGACAGGGACAGTGTCACCGTCATTGTCACCATCACAACCCCCCCTGGGGACAGGGACAGTGTCATTGTCATTGTCACTGTCACTGTCACCATCACTGTCACCACCCTCCCTGGGGACAGGGACATTGTCATTGTCATTGTCACTGTCACCACACCCCCCTGGGGACAGGGACAGTGTCACTGTCATTGTCACCGTCACTGTCACCATCACCACCCCCCCTGGGGACAGGGACAGTGTCATTGTCACCATCACTGTCACCATCACTGTCACCGTCACCACCCCCCCTGGGGACAGGGACAGTGTCACCGTCATTGTCACCATCACTGTCACCATCACAACCCCCCCGGGGACAGGAACAGTGTCACCGTCATTGTCACCATCACAACCCCCCCTGGGGACAGGGACAGTGTCACTGTCACCATCACTGTCATTGTCACCGTCACTGTCACCGTCACCAGCCCCCCTGGGGACAGGGACAGTGTCATTGTCACCATCACTGTCACCATCACCACCCCCCTTGGAGACAGGGACAGTGTCACCGTCACTGTCACAATCAATGTCACCATCACCACCCCCTCTGGGGACAGGGACAGTGTCACTGTCATTGTCACCATCACTGTCACCATCATTGTCACCATCACTGTCACCATCATCACCTCCCCTGGGGACAGGGACATTGTCATTGTCATTGTCACTGTCACTGTCACCATCACACCACCACTGCCATCACACTGTCACCGTCACTGCACCACGACATCATCACTGTCACCGTTACCACATCACCACTGTCACCACACCATCATACCACTATCACCACATCACCACTGCCATCACACTGTCACCGTCACCGTGCCATCACATCATCACTGTCACCGTTACCACATCACCAGCACTGCCATCACACTGTCACAGTCACACCATCACATCATCACTGTCACCGTCACCACATCACCACTGCCATCACACTGTCACCATCTCTGCACCGTGACATCATCACTGTCACCGTTACCACATCACCACTGCCACCACACTGTCACCGTCACTGCACCATCACAGCATCACCGCCACTGTCACCGCATCACCAGCACTGCCATCACACTGTCACCGTCACTGCACCATCACATCATCACTGTCACCGTCACTGCACCATCACATCATCACTGTCACCGTTACCACATCACCACTGCCATCACACTGTCACCGTCACTGCACCATCACATCATCACTGTCACCGTCACTGCACCATCACATCATCACTGTCACCGTTAC
>NW_016691275.1:4530-6411 GCF_001604755.1 Lepidothrix coronata | reverse complement strand
ATTTTACTATATTCTGTAATTATTACAGAATATATTATTATATATACTATATAAAATGTATTCTATATAAAATATATTTTATACATAATACGGTGTATAACATATATTTTACTATATTCTGTAATTATTACAGAATATATTATTATATATATTATATAGAATACATTTTATATAGTATATATAATAATATATTCTGTAATAATTACAGAATATAGTAAAATATATGTTATACACCGTATTATGTATAAAATATATTTTATATAGAATACATTTTATATAGTATATATAATAATATATTCGATAATAATTACAGAATATATTAAAATATATATTATACACTAAATTACATATAAAATGTACATTATATAAAATAAATTTTATATAGTATATATAATAATATATTCAATAAAAATTACAGAATATATTAAAATATATATTATACACTACATTATATATAAAATACATATTATAAAATATATATTATAGAATATAATAAATATATATTATACACCACATTATATATAAAATGTGTATTATATCGAATACCTTTTATATAGTATTTATAATGATATATTCTGTAATAATTACAGAATATATTAAAATATATGTTATACACCGTATTATGTATAAAATATATTTTATATAGAAAACATTTTATATAGTATATATAATAATGTATTCGATAAAAATTACAGAATATATTAAAATATATATTATACACCGTATTATATATAAAATGTATATTATATAAAATACACTTTATATAGTATATATAATAATATATTCGATAATAATTACAGAATATATTAATATATACATTAGACACTGTATTATATGTAAAATGTATATTATATAGAATACATTTTATATAGTATATATAATAATATATTCTGTAATAATTACAGAATATATTAAAATATATGTTATACACCGTATTATATATAAAATATATATTATATACAATACATTTTATATAGTATTTATAATAATATATTCGATAATAATTACAGAATATATTAAAATATATATTATACACAGTATTATATATGAAATATATATTATAAAATATATATTATCGAATATATTAAACATATAATACACTGTATTATATATAAAATGTATATTATATAGAATACATTTTATATAGTATTTATAATGATATATTCTGTAATAATTACAGAATATATTAAAATATATATTATACACCGTATTATATATGAAATATATATTATGTAGAATACATTTTATATAGTATTTATAATAATATATTCGACAATAATTACAGAATATATTAAAATATATATTATACACTACATTATATATAAAATATATATTATAAAATATATATTATCGAATATATTAAATATATTTTACACTGTATTATATATAAAATATATTTTATATAGAATACATTTTGTATAGTATATATAATAATATATTCGATAATAATTACAGAATATATTAAAATACATATTATACACTAAATTATATATAAAATATATATCATATAGAACACATTTTATATAGTATATATAATAATATATTCTGTAATAATTACAGAATATATTAAGCTTTTCCCTTCCCAGTTTCCCTTCCCGCTTTTCCCTTCCCAGTTTCCCTTCCCGCTTTTCCCTTCCCATTTCCCCTTCCCGCTTTTCCCTTCCCGCTTTTCCTTCCCATTTTCCCTTCCCAGTTTCCCTTCCTGCTTTTCCCTTCCCACTTTCCCTTCCCATTTTCCCTTCCCACTTTCCCTTCCCACTTTCCCTTCCCATTTTCCCTTCCCGCTTTTCCCTTCCCATTTTCCCTTCCCATTTTCCCTTCCCACTTTCCCTTCCCACTTTCCCTTCCCACTTTCCCTTCCCACTTTCCCTTCCCACTTTC
>NW_016691275.1:0-1593 GCF_001604755.1 Lepidothrix coronata | reverse complement strand
CTTTCCCTTCCCACTTTCCCTTCCCACTTTCCCTTCCCACTTTCCCTTCCCACTTTCCCTTCCCACTTTTCCCTTCCCATTTTCCCTTCCCACTTTCCCTTCCCATTTTCCCTTCCCACTTTCCCTTCCCACTTTCCCTTCCCATTTTCCCTTCCCGCTTTTCCCTTCCCACTTTCTCTTCCCGCTTTTCCCTTCCCACTTTCCCTTCCCACTTTCCCTTCCCATTTTCCCTTCCCACTTTCCCTTCCCACTTTCCCTTCCCACTTTCCCTTCCCACTTTTCCCTTCCCATTTTCCCTTCCCACTTTCCCTTCCCACTTTCCCTTCCCACTTTCCCTTCCCGCTTTTCCCTTCCCAGTTTCCCTTCCCAGTTTCCCTTCCCATTTTCCCTTCCCACTTTCTCTTCCCGCTTTTCCCTTCCCACTTTCCCTTCCCGCTTTTCCCTTCCCACTTTCCCTTCCCATTTTCCCTTCCCGTTTTCCCTTCCCACTTTCCCTTCCCATTTCCCCTTCCCACTTTCCCTTCCCATTTTCCCTTCCCACTTTCCCTTCCCACTTTCCCTTCCCACTTTCCCTTCCCAGTTTCCCATCCCACTTTCCCTTCCCACTTTCCCTTCCCGCTTTTCCCTTCCCACTTTCCCTTCCCACTTTCCCTTCCCACTTTCCCTTCCCATTTTCCCTTCCCGCTTTTCCCTTCCCGCTTTTCCCTTCCCACTTTTCCCTTCCCACTTTCCCTTCCCGCTTTTCCCTTCCCAGTTTCCCTTCCCACTTTCCCTTCCCACTTTCCCTTCCCATTTTCCCTTCCCATTTTCCCATCCCACTTTCCCTTCCCGTTTTCCCTTCCCACTTTCCCTTCCCAGTTTCCCTTCCCGCTTTTCCCTTCCCATTTTCCCTTCCCACTTTCCCTTCCCGCTTTTCCCTTCCCAGTTTCCCTTCCCACTTTCCCTTCCCACTTTCCCTTCCTGCTTTTCCCTCCCCGCTTTTCCCTTCCCACTTTCCCTTCCCATTTTCCCTTCCCACTTTCCCTTCCCGCTCTTCCCTTCCCATTTTCCCTTCCCACTTTCCCTTCCCACTTTCCCTTCCCACTTTTCCCTTCCCACTTTCCCTTCCTGCTTTTCCCTCCCCGCTTTTCCCTTCCCAGTTTCCCTTCCCAGTTTCCCTTCCCGCTTTTCCCTTCCCACTTTCCCTTCCCATTTTCCCTTCCCATTTTCCCTTCCCGCTTTTTCCTTCCCATTTCCCCGTTATTCCCGGTTCCTCCCCGTTGCCCCCGGACCTGGTGGACGTGCTGGCAGAAGGTGGGCACGGCGAGGAGCTGCCCGATGAGGTTGAGGTAGGCGGCCCCGAGCGCCAGCAGGGCACAGCGCCCGCCCGGGGACAGCCCCTCCTCGTCCAGCTGCGCCAGCTCCTGCGGGACACGCATTCCACCGGGATGGAATTCCCAGGGGATCCGGGAGGGAAAACACCCGCCCCGGGGAGTCGCTGTGCCCAGCTTTCCCAAGGATCCAGTGGGAGATTGGGAAGGGATTCCCAATAGGGAGGGTGGGGAGGGGCTGGGATGGGATTCCCGGAGAAGCTGGGGCTGCCTCTGGATCCCT
>NW_016691274.1:4488-6424 GCF_001604755.1 Lepidothrix coronata | reverse complement strand
ACACACCTGGGGAGACATTAAACCAGCAGGTTAGCCGTTGACCAATAGCTTCTCTTGAATAGCAGCACTACTGCATTACCTTTGTGCAGTAAATTTCAGAGTTAAATATAAAATCAGAAATCGGAAGGATTAAGAAAAGCGTGTGCTTTTAGCAAGAGGAGGGATTATTAAATGCACGCAGCACAGAAATTCCGTAGCTCAACAAAGTTTGTGTAAGCATGGAGAGCTGGAAGATGACTAGTGGTTCTACTGGTTTCTGTGTGTCTCAGTTTCTGTTCTGAGAACCCCTTTCGCATTTGCCTGTGTGCAAAGAGGCCCCTGAAGGTTGCTGAAGAAAGGGAAAGTGTCCTTTTCTACTCTGGAAGCACAAAACTAATTCTAATACACTTTTTTTTTTTTAATAAACATGTTCTTTAGTGCCTCAGTATACCTTGGTATAAAATTAAGCAAAATGTTCTGGGTTTCTAGAATAAGAAAAGGCTAAGGGACTTCTTCGCTTTTTGAGTAGACAGTTTTCTCTTCTAGCTAAGATGCTGTAAAACTCTGTGATATATGAAAGTGTAGAGCTATTGACATCCCTACATTTCATACATTTATGAAATTCATCAAACAAAATCAGACCTCAATTTCTGCACTTGAGAAGAAATCTCAGTGCAGATCCTTGAGTGAAATCTCAATGCTTGACTGCAACTTCTGAATGGCATTTCTTTGTCATACTGTATTTTATTCAGGCTTTGCCAAAAGGTTGTTGTTAGAATTATATTTGTACTGAGAATTGCAGCCAATGTACACTGGCCCTAAATCACCTCTTTCACAAATTAAGCTCTTTCAGAAGTATCCGTATACTTTCAAAGTAATTCCTTAGAAAGTTCTTACCCCCTTTTGATCAATTCATAGGTCGTCGTTCTAAAATCACTGGGATCCGGTGATGCCACGCAGGTGTCCACAAACACTATCAGATTTTGGTCAGAGCTGTGAAGAGATGCTTGGAGGAACAAATTCTGATTCCGGTCAACGTAGTATGGGAAGTTCTGCACCGGTCACAGGAAAGATGAGGAATTGTAGAATGCCAGGTCCACGTTGTATCTGCCATACTGGGTTTCATTGACATCAGCGATGTCATTGGCCGTGTACACTACTTGCACCCAGGTGTTCTGGATCATTTTGCAGCTGACATGGAGGTGAAGGTCCTTCTGCCTTTTGATGGTGTAACCAGGAGCAGACACTTTTATCACGTTGGAGTAGGTGATGGTTTCGCTGTCGCCCTATTTGACACATTAAATGAGTACAAAATTACCACGTGTAGTCATGTTCACTGTGTGTACCAGGTGTGTGCTATAAATTTCTTTATTTGCCAGGTCTTAGTATTAGTCAGAAAGAACATGTCATACTCAAAAATACCTAAGCATCTGCATGGGGTTGCTCACTTAACTCTTCCCTCTACTCTTGTTCTCTAAAACATCACTCTGAAATAGACACAGGGATTTCCTAAACCCTGGAAAGGATAAATAGGAATATTTAACAAACTTTAGCCTCCAGAAACATGTGATTATTTTCTGTGTTTTGAATACCTGTGGCCTACTACACCCTTTGCAATACAAGACAATTTTCTAAATGTCTATTAAATTTCCATGCCAAATGTGTTGACACCAACCTGTCTCTGCGTGCCACAGCCATTGTATGGAATGTTGAATATAACCATCGTTGATGTGATTGTTGGTCTACAGTTGGAGTCAGGCAAGCTGATGCTCCTCACTGAGTAGCCCTGTAACTGGAGATAGTGTCTGTCCACAACTGCGCGCATGGAGGTTGGATAGCACGCAAGGGCTAGGGAAGAAAATATGATTATACAGGAGTGGTAAAGCTTCTGTTCACTGGATAATTTGTGCTGCTCTGGAAGTAGCACTAGGGGCAAAAATCCAGCCAAAACCAGCAT
>NW_016691274.1:0-1063 GCF_001604755.1 Lepidothrix coronata | reverse complement strand
TGTTGTTCAAGGAAATTCAAAAGCTAATAGAGTAAGAATTCCTTCATGTGGTGTAACTGTGGTATCATGTCTTACTGTATTTGTGTTTCAAATCCATTTATGTGCAGAGAAACAGCTGTGGTTCTAAGGGAGAGGAAAAACCACGTTAAAGTTACTTAATGCTTTTAACCCTAAAGAAGCCAACTGAACTAAAGGTGTGGATTCCCAGAGATACAAGCCTACATTGTTAGCCAGTGGTAGTTTTGATGATTTCCCCACTCAGCCCAGCTCATGTTATGTCTTTCCAAAGATTCCCTGGACTGAGATGTCTACATTGTGCTGCTCCATGCTGTGTCTGTTTTAGGAATTTTATCTTCTTTCAGAGGTTAAAAACCAGAAAAAACAAAAGGCCATAATGGAAAAGTCAGGATTGCTGGTTTCAGACTTTCCTCTGCTCAAGGCCCCAAGCCTTTCATATAAATGCTTTTCATATAAAAATTGTGTACTTTGGTTTGTCATTTAAAGTAGAAGTGGATTTTGTTTGTATCTATTATAATTCTTAACACTTCTTAATACATTTTATTGCATTTCTTCCTTGCACTAATCAAAGATCTGAAAGCATCAAGCAGCTTGACTTAGAAATGTGTAGTTTTAGTAATTAAATTCTGCACCAAAGAAAAAACTATCAATTTTTTAAAAATCATCCTATCTCCAGTCTAATACTCAGTTTTCTGAGCTGTGTGTTTTATCTTCTCTGAATCAAAAATTTAGCAAGATAGAATGTGAAGTGTAGTATGTGCCATTTCCTTTTATCTTCTTTTTTTTCCCCACCTAACTGGGCAGATCATTTCTGATCTGCCCATTTTTTTATGATCTGCCCATTTTTTTATGATGTGAGGGGTGCTCTACATCTGAGGCAACAGGAGCTTAGCATTTACTGAATGGATTGGCAGTGACAACCATAAATATACCTCCCCTGTTTCTCCCCCATTCCCAATTACCAGGCATTATATAACAATCTCTAGGCAGGGAAAAGGAGTTAGTAAATTTTGCCACAGTAAATGAAGTCAGTTTTACACATACA
>NW_016691273.1:3588-6434 GCF_001604755.1 Lepidothrix coronata | reverse complement strand
CTGGCCACAGGGACAGAGGTGACCCAGGACGTTGACCTGCTGGCCACAGGGACAGAGGTGACCCAGAGGAGTGACCTGGTCAATTGACCAGTCACGGGTGACCTAGAACCCATGACTGGTGCCACCCTGAGCTGGTGTCCACCCCTGTCCCCCGCAGACAGAGGAGGACAAGAAGAACCTGCTGCGGCTGCAGGACCTGGTGGACAAACTGCAGATGAAAGTCAAGGCCTACAAGCGGCAGGCGGAGGAGGCGGTGGGTGAAGGGGGGAGGGAGGGACGGGAGGACGTGTGGTTGGAAGGGGAGGAGGAGGATGGATGGGTGGGTGGATCAAAGAGAAGAAGGATGGGTGGGTGGATGGATGAATGGATGGATGGATGGATGGGAAGAAGGATGTATGGATGGATGGAGGGATGGATGGATGGAAAAGAAGTAGGGTGACGGGATGGCAGTGGGATGAATGGAGAAGGATGGATGGATGGATGGGTGGGAAGAAGAATGTATGGACAGATGGATGAACGGAGGGATGGATCAAAGAGAAGAAGGACGGATGGGTGGGTGGGTGGATGGATGGATGGATGGGTGGGTGGATGGATGGATGGATGGGAAGAAGGATGTGTGGACAGATGGATGAATGGATGGATGGATCAGAGAGAAGAAGGATGGATGGATGGATGGAAAAGAAGTAGGGTGGCTGGATGGCAGTGGGATGAATGGAAGAGAAGGATGGATGGATGGATGGAAAGAAGGATTGATGGATGGATGGATGGAGGGATGGATCAATGGAGGGATGGATCAGAGAGAAGAAGCATGGATGGATGGATGGATGGATGGGTGGGTGGATGGATGGATGGATGGATGGATGAATGGATGGACAGATCGAGGGATGGATGGATGGATGGATGGATGGATGGATGGATGGATGGATGGATGGATGGATGAATGGAGGGATGAATCAAGGAGAAGAAGGATGGATGGATGGATCGATGGATGGACGGATGGACAGATTGGCGAATGGAGGGATGAATCAAGGAGAAGAAGGATGGATGGATGGATGGATGGATGGATGGATGGATGGAAAAGAAGTAGAGTGGCTGGATGGCAGTGGGATGAATGGAGAAGGATGGATGGGTGGATGGATGGGAAGAAGGATGGATGGGTGGATGGGTGGGAAGAAGAATGTATGGACAGATGGATGAATGAAGGGATGTATCAAAGAGAAGATGGATGGATGGATGAACGGAAAAGAAGTAGGGTGACTGGATGGCAGTGGGAAGAATGGAGGGATGGATCAAAGAGAAGAAGGATGGATGGATGGATGGATGGATGGATGGATGGAGGGAGGGAGGGAGGGAGGGATGGATCAAAGAGAAGGATGGATGGATGGATGGATGGATGGATCAAAGAGAAGGATGTATGGATAGATGGATGAATGGAGGGACGGATCAAAGAGAAGAAGGATGGATGGATGGATGGATGGACGGATGGACAGATGGATGAATGGAGGGATGAATCAAGGAGAAGAAGGATGGATGGATGGATCGATGGATGGATGGAAAAGAAGTAGAGTGGCTGGATGGCAGTGGGATGAATGGAGAAGGATGGATGGATGGATGGATGGATGAATGGATGGATGGATCAAAGAGAAGAAGGATGGATGGGTGGATGGATGGGAAGAAGAATGTATGGACAGATGGATGAATGAAGAGATGGATCAAAGAGAAGATGGATGGATGGATGGATGGAAAAGAAGTAGGGTGACTGGATGGCAGTGGGATGAATGGAAGAGAAGGATGGATGGATGGATGGGTGGATGGATCAAAGAGAAGAAGGATGGATGGATGGATCAAAGAGAAGAAAGAAGGATGGGTGGATGGACGGGTGGATGGGAAGAAGGATGGATGGATGGGTGGGTGGATGGGAAGAAGGATGGATGGATGGGAAGAAGGATGTGTGGACAGATGGATGAATAAAGGGATGGATCAAAGAGAAGAAGGATGGATGGATGGAAAAGAAGTAGGGTGACTGGATGGCAGTGGGATGAATGGCTGGATGGATCAAAGAGAAGAAGGATGGATGGATGGATGGATGGGTGGATGAGTGGATGGATGGATAGATGGATGAATGGCTGGATGGATCAAAGAGAAGAAGGATGGATGGGTGGATGGATGGGTGGACGGATGGACGAATGGAGGGATGGATCAAAGAGAAGAAGGATGGATGGATGGATGGATGGATGGATGGATGGATGGATGGATGGATGGATGGATGGATGGGAAGAAGGATGGGTGGATGGATGGATGAATGGATGGATGGATGAAAGAGAAGGATGGATGGATGGATGGATGGATGGGTGGGTGGGTGGATGGATGGGAAGAAGGATGTGTGGACAGATGGATGAATGGATGGATGGATCAAAGAGAAGGATGGATGGATGGATCGGTGTATGGATGGATGAATGGATGGGTGGATGGGTGGATGGATGGATGGATGGATGGATGGATGAATGGATGGGTGGATGGGTGGATGGATGGATGGATGGGTGGGTGGATGGGTGGATGGGTGGATGGGTGGATGGATGGATGGATGGATGGATGGATGGGTGGATGGATGGATGAATGGATGGGTGGATGGATGGGTGGATGGATGGGTGGATGGGTGGATGGGTGCGTGGATGGATGGGTGGATGGATGGATGGATGGATGGATGGATGGGTGGATGGATGGATGGATGGGTGGGTGGATGGGTGGATGGGTGGATGGGTGGATGGATGGATGGATGGATGGATGGATGGGTGGATGGATGGATGGATGGGTGGGTGGATGGATGGATGTGTGGATGGATGGAT
>NW_016691273.1:0-1770 GCF_001604755.1 Lepidothrix coronata | reverse complement strand
GAAGGAACCACCACCACGAGGGACCCACCATGAGAAGGGACCCACCTCCACCATGGGAGACCCACCTCCACCATGAGGAACCCACCACCACCACCATGACGGACCCACGACCACCACCATGAGGGACCCCCATAATGATATGAAGGACCCCCCATGAAGGAACCACCACCACGAGGGACCCACCATGAGAAGGGACCCACCACCACCACAGGGAACCCACCACCACCACCATGAGGGCCCCCCATCATGATATGAGGGACCCACCACCAGCAACATGAGGGACCCCCATCATGATATGAGGGACCCATGATGATGATGATGAGGGACCCCCCATGAAGGAACCACCACCACAAGGGACCCACCATCATGATGAGGGACCCACCTCCACCTTGGGGCCCCACCACCACCACCATGAGGGACCCCCATGATGATATGAGGGACCCCCTCACGAAGGAACCACCACCACAAGGGACCCACCATCATGATGAGGGACCCACCTCCACCTTGGGGCCCCACCACCACCACCATGAGGGACCCCCATGGTGATATGAGGGACCCACCACCACCACCATGAGGGACCCCCTTATGAAGGAACCACCACCACGAGGGACTCACCATGAGAAGGGACCCACCTCCACCATGGGGGACCCACCTCCACCATGGGGAACCCACCTCCACCATGAGGGACCCCCATGATGATGATGAGGGACCCCCCATGAAGGAACCACCACCACGAGGGACCCACCATGAGAAGGGACCCACCACCACCATGAGGGATCCACCTCCACCATGAGGGACCCCCATGATGATATGAGGGACCCACCTCCACCATGAGGGACCCCCATAATGATATGAGGGACCCACCTCCACCATGAGGGACCCCCATGATGATATGAGGGACCCCCCATGAAGGACCCACCACCACGAGGCACCCACCATCATGATGATATGAGGGACCCACCTCCACCTCGGGGTCCCACCACCACCACCATGAGGGACCCCCATGATGATATGAGGGACCCATGATGATGATGATGAGGGACCCCCTCATGAAGGAACCACCACCACGAGGGACCCACCATGAGAAGGGACCCACCTCCACCATGGGGGACCCACCTCCGCCATGAGGGACCCACCTCCACCATGAGGGACCCCCATGATGATATGAGGGACCCCCCATGAAGGAACCACCACCACAAGGGACCCACCATCATGATGAGGGACCCACCTCCACCTTGGGGTCCCACCACCACCACCATGAGGGACCCACCATCATGAGAAGGGACCCACCTCCACCATGAGAAGGGACCCACCACCAACAACATGAGGGACCCCCATGATGATATGAGGGACCCCCCAAGAAGGAACTACCACCACGAGGGACCCACCATCATGATGAGGGACCCACCTCCACCTTGGGGTCCCACCACCACCACCATGAGGGACCCACCATCATGAGAAGGGACCCACCTCCACCATGAGAAGGGACCCACCACCAACAACATGAGGGACCCCCATGATGATATGAGGGACCCCCCAAGAAGGAACTACCACCACGAGGGACCCACCATCATGATGAGGGACCCACCTCCACCATGGGGGTCCCACCACCACCACCATGAGGGACCCCCATGATGATATGAGGGACCCCCCAAGAAGGAACTACCACCACGAGGGACCCACCATCATGATGAGGGACCCACCTCCACCATGGGGGTCCCACCACCACCACCATGAGGGACCCCCATGATGATGTGAGGGACCCACCAC